>NC_043702.1:99921779-99935787 GCF_006229205.1 Suricata suricatta
TCCATTGGCCTCACTCACAGTGCTTGAAAAACAAGAAAAGCTAGATTTTAAATAGATCAGGACACCCTCTGCACCATCAGGCCCTGGCTGGAGCTGCCAGGGACAGACACAGGGTGGATTCAGATTCACAGAAGTCAATTTCTTTTTTTTTTTTAATGTTTTATTTATTTTTGATACAGAGAGAGACAGAGCATGAGAGGGGGAGGGGCAGAGAGAGAAGGAGACACAGAACTGGAAGCAGGCTCCAGGCTCTGAGCTAGCTGTCAGCACAGAGCCTGATGCGGGGCTGGAACCCACGAATGTGAGATCTGACCTGAGCCGAAGTCAGAGGTTTAACTGACTGAGCCACCCAGGCGCCCCAGAAGTCAATTTCTAAACGTCTACAAACACAGCAGGTCATCTGAAGGGTCCTCTCTCTTTAAATTAGCTCTGGGTGCCCTGAGTGGCTCAGTTAAGCAGCTGACTCTTGGTTTCTGCTCAAGTCAGGATCCCACGGTTCAGTCTGTGAGTTGGAGCCTTACATTGGGCTTCATGCTGGCAGTGCAGAAGACTTGGGATTTTCTCTCTCCTTCTCTCTCTCTGCCCCTCCCCACTCATTTTCTCTCTCTCTCTCTCTGTCTCTCTCTCTCAAAATAAATAAATAAACTTTAAAAATTAAGTAACTCTGACGGAGGCCTGTTTCATTTACCATGTTACTGAATGAGCTGATGTAGCATTGTTCTCATTTCTAACACAGTGTTTGCAGAATATGGATGGTATTAACATAATTCTTATGACTATGGCATTCCCAGGTCATTGGACGCTCTGGAATTAGACAGTATAAGTGTTATAGTTTAACTTAATTGGTCCACTAAACTTCGACATGACCGAGAGACCTCTGAAACATTAAAAATCATTTCTATATGCTATGAGCTGAGATAAGCAATCTGTACAACTAACCTTTAATTCGTTTCAATAAATGCCCCTTGGCTTTAAACACAATAAAGAAACAAACAGAAAAACCAACCGCCACTCCCATTCAATGATTAATCATGGGGAACTGACACTTGGGAGAGCGTCTGTTCTTTATTTTGTTTGTTTCTTTTTAACTTATGTTACTTGGCTTATAAAACTCTTTGCTGATCAAACGTTTCTAAATTTTACAAACCCAAAATAAAGTATCTGTGCATGGCAAAAACAAGTAAAAAAACAGCAACAAACATCTCATTTAATTCTCCAAACACCCGAAGGAGGGTTCTGTCTTTCACAGAAAGCGCAGGCTGAAAACAGGGTCAGTAAGCTGGGAGAGAACAGAGAGCTAGAACCATCAATGTGGGTGGTTCCCAGCTTTTCATCTGCCCCCAGTTCTAAGAAAGGATAATGAATGGTGTCATCCAAAGTGGTGTTACCAAGAAGGGGCAAGACTTCATTAACCTTGACACCACATGCCGGCTGTGTTGATGGATGAAAGCAAGGAGCTGTCTAATGCTTCTTATGGCTGCACAGAGTCCATGTTTGTAAGTTACGGCAGGACAACGTGATACCCACCTGGGAAGTAACAGACGGTTATTCCTACTTCATTCCTTACTCGCCAAAACAAACACCACAGTGTCAAAGACTTGGAACAAACATTTTTTAAAAACAGGTGAATAAATTAAAATCTTGAGGTAGAGGTGCTTCCTAAATGGGATATGAAGAATGGGACAAAAAGAATTAAGACAAAATCCAATAACCTGGCCCCACACATACAAAAACCTTTTTTTAATGTTGATTTGTTTTGAGAGAGAGAGAGCATGAGCGGAGGAGGGGCAGAGGGAGAGGGAGACAGACTCCATGTGGTCACTGCGGAGCCCCGTGTGATGCAGGGCTTGAACCCAGGAACTGCGAGATCACGACCTGAGCCAGCATTGTGAGTTGGACACTCAACCGAATGAGCCACCCAGGCTCCCCGTGATTCCATAAAAATTTACAAAAACCTATACTGTGTAAAAGAAAGAACAACTAAACAAATGAATGAAAAATGAATCAACAAAAATATGGAAAACTATTTATAACAAATTATCCCAAATATGCAAAGAGCCCATACAAATAAGGATAAAAAGCCCACTTGAAAAATAGGCATATACAACATGAAAGCAAACAGAATAGTTAATAACTAAGTAACATAAAATATATATAAATATCTCTTCAGAGGCACCCGGACAGTTTGGTCAGTGGAGGATATGACTCCTTATCTCGGGACTGTGAGTTCAATCTCATACTGGGCAGAGAGATTACTTAAAAAACCACATTAAAAAACAAAATACATATTCAATATCGACGATGTGACTATTACAACAGGAATACCTTATGCTTTCCCCATTACTTGAAGTGGGTTTTTCAGTAGGTTTTGGGGGGTGGGATAGAGGGTGTGTACATGCACACACAAGCAGGGGTGATAGAGGGAGAGAGACAGAGAATCTTAAGCAGGCTCCATGCAAAGTGCAGAACCCAAAGCAGGGCTCGATCCCACAGCACTGGGATAATGACCTGAGCCAAAAATCGAGAGCTGGATGCTCAAGTGACTGAGCCACTCAGTTGCCCCTCCTCTAAGGTTTTTAAGGTTAAAAGGTTTGGGCAAAGATATAGAAGAATGGACCTTCTTCATCCATGCAAAGCAGTCACCTACTCCAGGCACTGAACTAGGAGCAGCACGGCAAGGCAGGATGGCAGGGTCTATTAAACTCTGTACGGGCAACCATATTTCCAGGTATTTTTCCTACAGATGTTCTCACCCCTGCTTAAGCACAAAGATACACATACATGAAAGTTCAGTGACGTGCTGGGTAGAATTATTTTAAAAAATGAAAATATGGGTGCTTGGGTGGCTCAGTTGGTAAAGCGTCCAAACTCATGGCTCCGCTCAGGTCATGGTCTCGATTTCGTCAGATCGAGCCCCACAGAGGGCTCTGCACTGACAGACGGATTCTGTCTCCCTCTCTCTCTGCCCCTCCTCCACTCACTGTCTCTCTCAAAATAAATAAAATAGACTTTAAAAAAATGGAAACAAGCCAGATGTTCCTCAACAGAACAAATTATGTGACATTCATAAAATGGACTGTAACTAGTAAAGATCAACTTTTAGTTTTCCAATATACCTACATGAAAACACTGAGAATATTTTGCTTGGGGGGGGGAATTGCAAGTTGCTGAGAAGAGCTATAATATGATCCCATTTCTCTTAACAAAAAAGGGGCATACATATTTCTATAAGTCTCTATGCATATGCGTCTATGTAATTAGGCATATGTGGGTTAACACGTGACTAAGAAAAATCTGGGAATTTGGATTATGGAAAACTGTCTAGTGTACAAATTTGTTTGGTCTTCTATTTTACAGTAAGTGTGTGCCGCTTTTACATTTAAAAAAAGGGCAGGGGGAAGAAAGCATTAAAAAAAAAAATGTAAGGAGCAGTTGGCTTGCTCAGTTTATATACCCAAACTTCAAGCTAAAACTTAATCTGGAAAGAAAACTTCAGCTATGGAGAAACTTAAAACAAGTAATCCTTTCCCTCATTCCTTAAATTCAAAGTCACTGGGGTTGCCTGGATGGCTCAGTCAGTCAAGTGTCATGATCTCATGGTTTGTGAGTTTGAGCCCCATTGTAGGGCTCTGTGCTGACAGCCCAGAGCCTGGAGCCTGCTTCAGATTCCGTGTCTCTTTCTCTCTTTGCCCCTCCCCCTGCTCTCTCTTTCTCTCTCTCTCTCTCAAAAATAAACATTAAAAAAAATTAAGGGGACACCTGCGTGGCTGAGTTAAGCATCCGACTTCGGCTCAAGTCACCATCTCATCACGGTTTGTGAGTTGGAGCCCCGCCTCAGGCTCTGTGCTGACAGCTCAGAACACAGAACCTGCTTCAGATTCTGTGTCTCCCTCTCTCTCTCTAATGTTTTAATAAACATTAAAAAAATTTTTTAATAAATATAAGTCACTGATATAACTGGGGACAACGGGACACATAACTGTGCTTACTACTTGCCAGACCCTCATTGCTCACTTAATTCTCAAGGCAACACAAAAATGAGACCATCTATCTCCATTCCACAGGTGAGGAAACTGAGGCTTCTAGAGATTAAGGGACTCCCCAGCAGAAGCTGGTCAGAAAGGCAGCTGCCATTCGTTCTCGTTCTGGGAGCTGGAAGACCAGACTTCCCCGCCCTGAGCTCTTATCTCCCCGGGCTATTCCCTCAGGTCACTGAGGGTGGGTACAGAGCGTGGGGGAGGGGGGAAGGGGACTGATTAGGCTTCCTGCCAAAGGACAAGTCGTCTACCCCCTTCCATTCCTTCAGCTGTCTCCTCTCCAAGTGTCACACACTCATTCATCCTCAGAACTGCGTGAGGAGTACCTAGTGACAGGCACCCTCCCGGAAGTGTCCAGAAGAGAATCCTTCCTTGTAGGAAGTCCCAGGCCAGGAAAAACCCCACGTCTCCCATTGGTTATCACACCACTGCTCAACCACTCCCCAGGCTTGCCTAACTGCAGGAGACAGGAGAGGGAAGCAGATTGGGCCTCTCTCAGCCTATCTGTAAAATGGGAAGCCTACATTTTGGGAGAATTATTCAAAAGAGAATATCAGAAAGACTTTGTAAATCCTACAGTGCTAAACAAAGTATCACACTAAAGGCTGAGGTCCTGCACAAAGCTTGACAGGGTTGAGGATCCAAGCAGAGCGACCCTCACTCAACACAACAAGTGACATCATTTAGGGAGGGGTCCAATGCCTTTTGGAATCACAAAATTAAAGACAGTATTTCAACAGCCTCTGTAGGAAATGTCTCCTCCAGGTTATGTCTATTATCTGGCTGTACAGTGAATGTAGAACAGAAAGTTCAGCAGGCCTTCCTGCCTTGAATCTGTCCGAAAGATCCCCCCTTGCAATTCTTCGCTCTAGAACCAACCGGTGCTCATCTCTGAATCACTATAAGGGTAATGGGCTCAGTCATTACGCATCTGACCTCAGCTCAGGTCATGATCTCATGGTCTGTAAGTCTGAGTCCCACTTCAGGTGAACATGAGCCCCGCCTTCTCTCTCCCTCTCCATCTACCCTTGTGAGAGTCTCTGTCTGTCCCTCACTCACTTGTACCCTCTCTCTCCCAAAAAAAAAAAAAGAATTAGGGTAAACAGGTTTCCATTAATGGCCAATATGTGAGTGCTTAACTATGTGCCAGACACCATTTTCAAGGCTCTATGGGCATTAACCCATTTTATCCACACAGCAGCAGTTTCTTTATAGGGATTTTTTTTTAATGTTTTATTTATTTTTGATACAGAGAGAGAGAGAGAGAGAGAGAGAGAGAGAGAGCATGAGAGGGGGAGGGGCAGAGAGAGAAGGAGACACAGAACTAGAAGCAGGCTCCAGGCTCTGAGCTGGCTGTCAACATAGAGCCTGACGCAGGGCTCGAACCCATGAACATGAGATCTGACCTGAGCCGAAGTTGGAGGCTTAACCGACTGGGCCACCCAGGCGCCCCTCTTTATAGCGATTTTATTTCCTCCATTTTACAAATGAGGATTGAAGGCACTGAGAGGTTAAGTAACTTGCCCAATTAAATGGCTCAGCCTTTACAAGGCAACTGGAGAACTTGGCCGTCTGGTCCACCCTCCCTGTCTACCCCTCCAGCCCCCTCCAGCTGTATCATTCAAGCTCTTCTTTGTGTTCCCCAAACCTTAGTTATCCTAAACCACTTGGAGTTCTTTGGAAAGACACCATGCTTAAATGCACCCCACCCCACCCCACCCCACCCCTGCGCACAAGCACACACGTGCGCGCGCGCGCACACACACACACACACACACACACACACTTCATTCTTGCCTTCGCTTGTGGCTTTACTTTCTTCTCACCAAACCACCCTCTCATTCCAAAGGACAGGAAGTTCATTCATGAATGAATGAAAGTAAGATTCCTGCAAAAATCTATGACAATGTTTAAGATTCAAGAGTTCTTGGTAAGGAAACACCAAAAGCTTTCTCCATAACAAGCCATTCTTGCAAAGCTGTTCCTTATCTCCAAGCCAGAATTCCCCACACAAATCGCCTGGAGTTCTGTTTTCGGCTGTTCCCCCCCTACTCCTCCCCCACCTCTGTTCCCCCCGACCCCTCCCCCACTACACACTTTTACCCCTCCCTTCCAGCTCCAGCCTTCAGGAAAGATCTGGCCACTAACAGAAAGGTTGATCTGGGACTTTGCAGACCTCCATGCAACAGCTGTCCACCCATTTCTTGGAAATCCATGTCCAAGGAAGAGGACACACATTGTTTTACAAATCATGTTTTACCATATATAAAATCAGGTATTAGGCTTGGTGATAAGACACCCATATGTAACACACTGCCTTGACACTACACTGAGAAATGTGGTTTCAGAAAACTTTAAAAACAACTTAACAAGGAAGCAGATATGGCTTGGCCTTAGAAATAGTACAGCCAGGGCACCTGGGTGGCTCAGTCTGTTAAGCGTCTGACTTCAGCACAGGTCATGATCTCACGGTTTGTGGGTTCAAGCCCCGCATCAGGCTCTGTGCTGACAGCCTGGGGCCTGTCTTCGGATTCTGTCTCTCTCTCTCTGCCCTTCCCCTGCTCATGCTGTCTCTCTTTCTCTCTCTCTCAAATATAAACAAATATAAAAAATTTAAAAAAAAAAAAGAAATAGTACAACAGACATCATAGAGACAACCTAATGGACTTAAATACCATTACTAGCAGGACACTTGGCTGGCTCAGTAGCAAGAGCAGGTGACTCTTGATCTCAGGGTTGTGAGTTTGAGCCCCATGTTGGGTGTAAAGATTACTTAAAAAAAATAAATTTTCTTAAATTAGAAACAAAATACATTAATATGCAACTTTTCAATTAACCAAAAAGGTTTTAAATGACGCATCAAAATATTGTTTTTAACTGAATCAGTGACCATTTGTCATATGACATAGAAGTATAGGCTATTTTAAGAGACGCTGAAAAAGATATTCGTTTCAGCATTGTTAATAACAGCAACAAGGAGAGGAGAGAAAAATAAAATGGAAATTAAATCATGCCTATTCTGTTTAATGTTCTAAATATCGAGAGAGCCCTTACTTCAGTATCACAGGCACTGAGCTTAATGCCAGGGACACAACACTTAAAAAAAGAAAGACATGGCTCTGCTCTCAGAATTTCCACTCTAGCATGGGAGACAGACGCTTAAAAAAAAAAAAAAAAAAGAAAGAAAAAAAAATTGTATAATTTTCTTCAAGCAGTTATGCCACTATGCTATCTTAAATAACAAGAAATAGTGAAATAATTTGCAGACATTTTAAATGACGTTAAAGAGACTCTAATGATGTAAAATATTACAAGAAGGGGGCACCTGGGTGGCTCAGTCAGTTAAGCATCTGGCTTCAGCTCAGGTCATGATCTCAGGGTTCGTGGGTTCGAGCCCCGCCTCAGGCTCTGTGCTGACAGCTCAGAGCCTGGAACCTGCTTCAGATTCTGGGTCTCCCTCTCTCTCTGCCCCTCCCCTGCTCACACTGTCTCTCTCTGTCTCTCAAAAATAAATTTTAAAAAAACATAAAAAAAGAGAAAATATTGCAAGAAGAGTATTTAATATAATCAAGAAACAATTTCATAAAGTATATCATCACATCGATGTGGAAAACAAAAAGGTGTATACCAAGGAGATTCAGTGGTTATAAAATCCATCTGTAAGAATATGTTTGGGAGTAGCTAAGAAAAATGATTAAAGGGACTTCTACACTCAAAGAGGGAAACAATTTCCAAGCCACAATAATTAGTTCACTGTGAAATGGGGCAAGAATCAATGAATGTCTGGACTACGGGACAAACCCCTACACAAAGGCAAGGCGTTGTTTCTGGACTAATGCTCTAGAACATGGCTTTTTTAAATGTTTCCAAAGTGGCATTTTAAGCCAGTGAGAAGACTAGGCAATAACTAGTAGGTTAACTATCTAGAAAAATAAACAAAGTTAGACCTTTATAATCACATCCTAAATTCCATATGCAACATTACAGTATAAATCTCACCAGTAAAGCTGAAAAAATACATATATGCTAAGTGATAATAATCCAAAAATCATTAACGTCTAATAACTAAGTTTCAAAAAATATTCCAAATATGTTTCAGTGTTCAATTTAGAAGCTATGAAACAAAGTTTAGGAACCTACGAAGAGATTTGGGGTGGGTGGGCATTCTCAGCATAGAAGAAAAACTGTTTTAAGAGACCAAAAGATTTTACAATAGACATTTCAAATAAATGTTTACACAGAAAAAAAAAATCATGTCATAGATCTCACAAAGTAAATATAAGCATCACACAATAAATATAGTTAAATGGCCAGCAACCATCGAGGAAAAATGTTTGCAACGTATAGCAACTAAAAGTTAATACTTTTCATATACGATGTGCTCTTAAAATCAGTAAGACATAAACATCCCAATAGAAAAAGGACAAAGAACGTAAGCGTAATTGATGGAGAACTGTAAAAGATCAAGAAACCTATTTTGCAATATCTGACCACACCGACTGACGGATACCAGCGTATGATAACCACAGTGACAGAAACTGTGCTTTAAGATCTAGGTTTCACTACTCAGATGAAGAGCCACAATGGCCCATATTGGGAGAGACAGAGAAACGTGTAAACTGGGACACTTTGCTGAGAAGGCTTCCATCCAGTAACCCTACTTCAAAGGTAATTTATTAATGTTTTTTTAATCAACATTTCACAAAAAAAGATAGCAACTGAAAGCCAAGTGTCCATTCCATGAAACTGGTCAAAGCAACATACCTAAACGTGTGATATTATGCAACCGGTACAAAAATCTCAAAGCATTTCGAATGAAATGCGAAAACCTCATAAATCTAGTAACTGAAAAGGAGACACATTCTGGAGCAGGGTCAGGTGGTAAAAGGTGCATCCACAAATACAGGTAGAAATCGGGTTAGCGGGGGTTCTCCGAGGAAAGTAGGAGGTGTCACCTTTTTTTCCTTCTCATTTTCTTCCTCTGCTTGTCTAAATCATCCACATTGTTTACCAGGAGCATGTGTTATGTTAATAATCAGGAAATATGCAACTTAAAAACCAGGAAAACGCAACTTAAAATATATCTAAAGTAAATATACCAAACTGACACAGGACAGTAAGACCACGTGGCAACTCTTTTCCCCTCTTTTAACTTTTCTGGGCTGAGCAAAGGAGAAACTCTTTTAAAAAGGCCTGGTATGCAGACTGCCAAACATGGTCCAAAGTTGGCTGATTCGAGGGGGGAGGGGTGGAGGGAGGGCAGGGAAGACAGGGCGGGGGCCAGGCGCACACCCAGTTTCTCACACAGGGTACTCTCGGCTTTGCAGGACGCAGGACAAGGCCGGAGCAGGTCCAGCCTCAGAGCTCGATGCTCTGGGAACAGGAGCCGATTTCTTCAGGCCACCTCTAGACAGAGAAGCAGAGGCCCAGACAAGAAAGCGAAGGTACCCAAGTAGTAGCACTTGACCTTCTCTGAAAGAGAAACGAAAATGGCAGAAGCCATGCCACAGACAAGCACACAGGTATCCTTCCCCATGGCCACATCCCATGCTAACTGAGTTTGGGCTTGGCAACCAGCTGGGGCTGTGAGCCAGTCACGGGGACAGGCATGCCCTTCCACTGGGTCATGTCGACCATGGCAGGGGGCACAGGGCCACCTGCTAGCGTGCTCCAGGCCAGAAGCTGGCAAGCGCTGTATTTCCACCCCTGACTGGCTCTCCAAGCTTTCCAGAAAGCAGGCAGCAAACTGCTATGGCACAGCAGCAACCCCGCAGGACAGTCGCCACGTGCCCCTGCCCCTCTGCTGTCCCCACTTGGAAACACAGGGTCGATGAGTCCACCTGAATCCAGGATGTCTAGGAAGTGGCCCAGGAAGGAATCCGATAAACACACACAGAGGCTCACAGAGAAACCACAAAACCGCCACCTGTTAGGACAGTGATCCGCGCGTCCTGATAAAGGCAATCAGTAGCTCAACGGCCATTATCACACTGGACGCCTGAAACAACCTCATTCCTCTGAAATGTCACAAAATCATGCGTCTCAGTTTATTTACACGCAAAACACGGAGGCGCAGAAACAGCGAAGGCAGCTCAAAGTCAGAGAGCTGAGACTGAGGCTGCAAAGCCCACACCACTTCTCCAGGACACGGTGTGTCGTCCTGTCACCAGCAGCACACGGGGCCTCTGCCTGGCACCCATGGAGTCTGGCCTCCTTCCCGCCATGGCCTGCTGTGGCTCCAGAAAGGACAGCAGACCTAGGACACCTAGCATGCTCCATCCACGTCCAGAAAAGGACATTGGCTGCGGTCACAGCGAGCAGTGATTACACCAGTGGCTGCTGATCACTGAGCACCTGCTCCACGGAGGCCGTGCACAAGAAGCCGTACGTACCCCACAGTAGCCTGCAGCTGGCCTGCGCGACATCACAGCTGCTGCGCCCACTCCGCAGATGAAAACCCGGAGGCTCGGCGCAGTCCATGCAATCTGTCTGATCCAACAGCCTTTACCCCACCGCGACAAGGTAAGGAAGCTGACACCACATCCCTTCGGGGAGGTCACCCCCCCCCTCCCGCCCCTAAGGCTCTGCCCCGGCCCCACGTTCCAGCCACTACCTTGGTTGAGATAGGTCAGGGTCTCCTCGTGCAGCTTCACGGCCGGGGATGTGGCAGCACACAGCACGTACTGCAGGGGCGGCAGGCGGGCCTCGTTCTCGGGGGACAGCTGGGGCTCCTCTTGTTTGAAGATGGGCAGGGCGAGCACGTCGCTGCAACACATGGGAGGGGGCCGTCAGGCACGGGGCCCCGGGGAGCACAAGGGAAGCCCAAGGTCCAAGACACGGCCTCGACGGACAGGTGGATCCCGCCCAGGGCAGCGCAGCGCAAGGCAGGGTGCTGGCTCAGCTTCCCGCACCCGCTGGGAGAGGTGGGTTTGGAGAGGAGGGTTTCAAACCGAGTAACCCAGGCCCTGAGGATGCTACTTTGCCCCCAACGGCCCTCCAGGGATTTACAGAATCAAATCAAGGAGGCAAAAATGCAAACCTATCTACTATCTACAAATTACAGAAATCTCTGTGACAAAGGGACCAGCTGGGCAATGGGGTGATCTGTGAACCAGGTTTCCACCCACAAGAGGCTGCTCCTTAGGGAGTCTTGCTTGCAGTTAGCATAAGAATCTGAGCAAAACTTGTAACTTTTTAAGTCAACGATTCTATTCGCCAGCGGCTACAACCCTGTCCTTAGGGCTCCGTAAACTATGCAAATGTGTAGGACTAGCATTTCACTCACTCAGGTGACACCCTGCCACCACCACTCTTCAATTTAAAAAAAAGACAGCTACCTCATAATTTTAAGGGTCATTCTAGTACTCCCTAATTGCAAAACAAGGAGGAAAAACCTCGGTTTTAATTCCGTTTGAAGATGCTCAGAAATTCTTTTCCCCCACCTCTGCACAAAACTCCCTACCATATCCAAAAAAAAAACCAAAAAAAAAACAAACAAAAAAAAAACAACCCACCTCCCATCAGCCTAGGACTTGTATCTAGACGTACGATTTAAATGCCCTCGAGAGGGAAAAAGAAATTTTTGAGTTCACAAATGACCTGTGAGCAGGAGAGGCTTTGTTTTAAGATCTCTAAATCACCAGCAGCTTAGAAACCGGGGCCAAGAAAGCACTGGTGCCCTTATCTTGATAACCCTCCTCCCTCTGAGCGTCCCGGGTTATGCATCCCATCCCCTGACCCCACTTCACCATATAAACCTCGGAGTCACAGTTACAATCTGCTCCTCATAGACACAATAAACCAACAGTCTCTGAAACACAAACCCAGCACACGCCCCAGCAAGGTTCAAGTCTGGCTCAGGGCACACCCGGAAACCGTCCTGTGCGGGGTCCTCCCCAAAGACAGGCGTGCAGCGCTGTCCCGGCCCTCCCAACACTGCACCTTGCTTTTGCCAGATTGGTGCACACTCCCAGCCCAAGCGGGTTATCTAGGAACACAGGAGAAGGAGGCTGGCCTGCTCACCCCGGGATTGCATAATGTCATGTTTGCCCAGACCGTGTTAAGTTAATAATCCATGGGCTGCTGCCTTTAAATTAAAAAAAAAAAAAAAAAAAAAAAAAGGAAGAAGAAAAGGCAGGAGTGGTAAGAACCATCACTCAACAGTAACTTGTTTCAAGCCTGGCATTCTTATTTGCCAAGAAATAAAAGTCACGAGAACATCAAACAGAAAAAGGAAGAAAGGAGTAAGGGCCGCTACCCCGGTAAGGTCAAACAACTTGCAGAAGCTCTGCAGCATGAGAAGACGACCAAAAATAAAATATAAAAACCAAGGAAAAGGACAAGACGCTCACTCTGGAGTTGCGGGAACCGCACTGACCGTCACCTTGGCCTTCACTGAGGTCAGCCTCTATAAGCGTGAAAACCCAGGCTCCCAAGAAGTGAACTAAAAATATAAAAAATAAATACCATGGACCAAATGCTTCTTTATCCATAGCCCCCAAATGACCCCAGAAGCCAATATGGCTTTGTGGCACCCTTCACCCTAATTCCCACCCCACCTCCGGACCCCCAGTACTATGCCAAAATCCTTAAAAGGTACCTAAGGAATTCCACAGACCCAATTTCCATCTCAGTAGCTCAAGAGCCTCCTAAACAAGGGGAGAATTATTCCCTAATAGGATGACATTTTAAGTATCCAGGAAGTTTTTCACATTTCATCAAGGTCACCTTCAAACTCATTTTTAAGATATGGCAACATATTTAAAGGCCACAAACTAAAAATCAGGCAAAACACCCTAACTGTAACCACATCGCACAGTACAATAAAAAGTTCATACAGGTGAGTGGATACAATTTTTCAGGGTCTGACATGCGCCCATCGGACTCCTGACAACCCCCTCACCCCAGCTTCCCTCTGATGACATCACTGTGGTCTGCTGGGAAGACATCACTCCTTATCTAAGACAGTAAGTACACTCTGCCACCTACTACCCAGATCAGTTAAACCCGATCATGTCGTTGCTTCCGGAATGGTGATGTCTTCAGAGAGCGCTACTAGACACATACTTATCAGAAGCCAGGATTCCAAATAACGTGGACTGCTAAATCCGAGTGGGAACTTCTTGGGGAGGGGGGAGGGGGAAGAGAGGGGCACTCAGAATGGCCCTCATGTCGGGGCTATCAGTGCCGGCGACTCCCTCTCCCAGGCTCTCACGACTCACTTTCTCTGAGCCCATACCAAATGCCCTTTGGGTTAAATCAGGCACATTTCATAAACTGTGACCAGGATGGAAATAAAGACAGGCTAAAGCTGGTTCAGGCGAGTTCAGAAAATGAAGTGACTGCCCATTAGTGCCCGGCCAGCTGCAGAACAGGGAAAAACAATCCTCCAGGAACCAAAGCTAACGGGGATCCTACTTCCTTAAAGGGGATGGGAGAGAACTTTGAAAAAAACAAGCACGACTTACTTGTCCCTTTGAAGAGCACTAGTCAAGTCCCTGCAGAAGAAGAAAGATTTCCATCAAGGGTCATAGAAGTGTGGACCCCAAGCCAACCAACGCAAGACCACCTGGACGGAAGGGGCCACCTGTTCGTCGGAGCCCCCGCCCGCCGGCCCGCGAGGCCGAAGTGCGGGGTCTGCCCTCGCCGCTCACTCGCCCCCGCGGCCCAAGGTGACTGGAGAGGGCGCGCGGCTCGGAGACGGACCCGGGCAGCGAGGGGCAAAGAGAAGGGGACCAGATGTCCCCGCGATGGGCACCGGGCCGACGGCAGCAAGTTTCCTCCCTCTTCCCACGCGAGCGTGGACGGGAGAGCCGGGGTAAGGCGGGCGGGCCGGGCGGCTGCGGCAGCAGGTGTGCGCTCCGCGCCCGCCGGGGTCGTCAAGGCGGGGCCGGTCCACCCGGGGTCTGTCGGTCCGTCCCTACGCGGGGCCCTGGCGACGCCTCTCCCAGCCCCCGAAGGGCGGACAGCGG
>NC_043702.1:99935887-99971817 GCF_006229205.1 Suricata suricatta
TCTACTTCAGCAGGGCTGGGGCTGGGTGACCAAGGGGATAAGGAAATAAGGTGAGAGAGTTGGACAGGGCAGATCACAGAGGGCCTGGCATGCCCTGGCTCGCAAGGAGCTGGGATGTCTAAGTATGTTTTAAGGAGGGGAGGTGTCTATGTGATTTGCTTTTTGCAAAGATCAGTCTGGAAGATGCGTAGACCGTGGGTCGTGGGGGAGTGGTCAGAAAGGAGGGAGCAGAGGTCACAGAGCCAGGATTCACACCCGAGGGATATCCAGACCCCCCACTACAAGGCTCAGTGCCTGGCCCAGAAGAGCCAGGTTTTCTGTCTCTGAGTGTTGATGGAATGGAATGGAATGAAGTCTTGGAAAGGCCCAGAAGTGACACCCTAGCTCCCTCAGGCATGGATGTGCGTAAAACGCTCCCTTACTCTGCTCTTACAGCCATTCTTCCACTGGCCACAGGTCACAGCTGGCTTCCTCTTAGCAGCTCTCAGGGACTACTACCCCACTGATGTTCTTCTACCCCAAGAGGAAAGTGAAAGTGAGTCATTCCAATCCCCCTCTCAGGAAGAGCCACAGAGAGCGCTGTAAGCAGAGATGTCCCCAACCTTCAGCCCTGCTGCAGAGAGCCTCCTCACGAAGGTCACACCCAGGTGGGGGTGGTCCACATTCCAACGACTAGACTATTAAAACAGGAGAAGAAAGTCTGGCCATCTTCTGCTGGTGGGCTATTTTAGCCCCAGGACTCGCCCAGGGCAGTCAGGCCTGTCCTGGGTTCCTCCCCATGTCCACCCCAGTCCACTCCTGCTTCCGTCCCATCCCTTGCACAGGAATTAATCTCAAGGAAACTTCCTAATGAACATCCTGAACCCTAAGCTGTGTCTCAGGGTCCATGACAAGCGCAGCATCTAAACGGCAGGCTCTCTGGGGTCGTGTGCAAAGAGCACACCCTATACTGGATCCCTTCATTAGACAGATACCCACACAGCACCTGCTGTGTGCCGGGCAGGGCAGGGGGGTCACGGGGGGTGCAGCTGCGGTCTGCCTGCAGAGGCCTTCGGGAGAGGAACAAGGCAGCAGACGCTGCTCTGGGAACACGTGGGAGGGCGTTGGGTCCCCCAGGGAAAGTAACGTCACCTGACAGATGGGTAAATGGAAGTTGGGCCAATCTGTGAAGTGGGGTTTGCAGGACTATCTCCCACTGAGCACACAGCATGTGCAAAAGCCCGGAGGCAGGGCCCTGGACATGGGAAACAGACCTGGGGTTTCCCACTTGACTCTGTCGGGATCTGTGACCCTGGGTGCAGTGAATTGACCTCATGCTGCTTCCCCCATCACAATGGCCCTGTGACTTGCTTTGACCATAGAATGCAGTGGAAATAATGCTGGCCCCGTTCCAGGCTGGCCCCTCGGAGGCTAGGCAGCTTCTGCCTCTGCTTTTCTGAATCCTAGACTACTGTGTAGAGCATCTAACTGCCCCACTGGAGAGCAGAGCCCAGCCAGACCCCAGCCATTTCGGCTCAGGTCACGATCTCAGATCTCACAGTTGGTGACATCGAGTCCAGCGTTGGGCAGCACAGAGCCTGCTTGGGATTCTCTCTTTTGCCCTCTCTCCCTGACCCTCTCACATGTGCGTGCACATGCTCTCTCTCAAACTAAGTAAATAAACATTAAAAAAAAAAAAAGAACACTTTAGGCATTTTGGCAATTTGAAATATTTCATTAATAGATTTATTTCTAAGTATACGCAAAAGCCAGAAGCATCAGCAGCCGCCAGTGGGGCCTCGGAGAGGAAGGGAAAGGATCCTGTTTGCCCTCCTCCAGAATCGAGTTTACCCACTTTGGCTGGAGAGGGCCGAGCCCCTTCTGAAACAGTTGGAAAAGGCAGGTGCAAATGCCCCCAGGTATTTGTGGGTGCCCAGACCCCACGACCTCTCCCTGGGCAGCCCGTGTCGCACCCTGATGTCAGTCACAGCCATTCAGGGCCCGCACACAGAGGAGGGACGGCTCGGTTCCGGGCTGGGGAGGAAGGAGGGCCCCCCCAGCTGTCCACATACAGGGAGGGTGGGGCTAGTGGACCGCAGTGACCTCTGATCCCCAAAGCCATTGATTTCCCTGACTTGAGCTCCCAGAAGGGGAGAAGGACTGAGTTCCCAGCTGTTATTCCGGGAACACCTCCTCTGGGCCGGGCGCTTCCCACAGTAGCCCAGGGAAGGAGGGGCCACGTGCCCTCCGGCAGGTGGAGAAAGAGAGACTTGGCCAGAGTAAGGGAGCAGCAGCCCAAATTTGCAAGACCACGAGACAGAAGGAAAAGGCCAAAGGGCAAGGAGGAGGTGCAGACTACAGTGCCTGCCTGTCCACCCTCCCTAGAAAGACACGTGGTCTGTGCGTTGGCAATCTGTCTGGCAGGTGAGACGCCTCTGCAGAGCTCACGGGCAGGGAATTCCTCCCTGGGAGAGCCTCTCGGGTGGGGGGCTCTGTTACCCCCACAGCCTTGGTGGACAGTGGGTTGCCAAAACACAGAGTGCGCAGCATGGGGGCTCAGCCAGGCCGCACTGCTGTGCCCACGGCCCAGACAGAAAATAGGATCGGGCTGGCAGGAGGGAGCCCTCGCAGCCTGGTCTCTGGCCTGCCGGCCCCTCTTGACAGGACCTCAGACCCGGACGCCTGCTGAGGGGCAGTGCCCTCTGCAGGGGACACGGAGCAGGCTCCCACTGCCCCAGTGCTGGCCCTGCATAGGCATTAATTTAATTCATCCAATCTCTGCCACACCCCTGCAAGTTACAGTGAGATTACCCCAGGAGGGGATGAGGGCTCTGAATGCCGCAGCGACTTGCCCGAGGCAATGTGCCTGAGATCCAAGATTTGAACCCAGGCTGTCTGACTCTCTGGACCTCTGTATTCGGTCCCCTGTTTGGCACAGCTCTTGACCCCCAGCGGAGGCCAGGGTCTGGGAGGGGCAGCTGTGCACTGGGTTCTAGCCCAACTTGGGATACACCCTGCACCCAAGAGCTGGGGAAGGCTGGGGTGTCTGGGGCCCTTGGAAGCTGACAGCCCTACCAGGAAGGCAATGATGGTCGAGTCTGAGCCCCTACCAGGCTCTGCAGTCTCCCAGGCTGGGAACCCTCCCACCCCCCCATGTCCTCCTCCCAGGTTCATGTCCTGCACGTGACGTGGGGTCTTCAAAGAGTGACTGCTTGCGGGCCACTGGATTAACCAGATTGGCATAAGCCACTGTGAAACACCATGGTGGATGCTTCAAACAGACACTCACTAGTCCAGTCTATTCCATAATTAACTCATCTTCTAGGAGTAATGTAGAAATGCACACAAAATTCACAAGGTGGTGCCCAGAAAGAAAATTTTTCTGCCCCTTCCACTTCTCCTCTCACCCAACTCTTCAGGCTTAGCCATTCCCACAGGCTCCTTCCTGCATATGTGTGTCCACAGATTACGGGAGGTGCACTGGGGATTTAGATTTTAGAGCTAGGTAACCCAGGCAGGCTTCCTTGGGGAGGAGAGGATGGGTAATTTGAGCTCCCCTGTCCTCCCCCTGCCCAAGGGAGGTGGGATTCCTATGGTGAAGGAACAGCGGTGGTCCCCCAGGCATGAGCAGGAATGTGTGCAGAGGTGCAGAAGGAGGAAACCGTGTGGCTCTCTAGGGATTCAACAATGGGGAGCCACAGGGCAGACCCCTGGATTAAGAAGGGGCCAAGTGACTGTAAGTCCTAGTGACTTCAGCCTTCTGGGCAGTGGACGGGTTGTGTCACTTTGGGCAAGTCACTTGACCTCTCTGTTGCTGACTGTGTGATGGATATTTACTGAAGAGAGCTCTTGGGATCAGCAGCTGTTGTGGGAGGGGTGAGGGGAGGAGTGGGGAGAGGAGTGAATGAAGCTGTGAGGTCTTAGTGGACCCTGCGGGAGCCCTGGGGCTGGGCTGGCCCTCAGAAGTGTCCAGAATTTGGGCAAGGGATGCACCCACACTCACCAGTGGCAGTCAGACACAGGTTGCCCCTGGAAAGGACATGACCTTGAGCAAAGGGACTCAGCTGGAGGCCAGTCCTGGAGAGGGACCCAGTCAGTGGCTTGAACTGTAGGCAGGGGCCTGTGTGCCTCGGCAAGGAGGGGACCCGTGTGGGCACAGCACCCACCATGCTGCCCTGAGTCTCGTTTGTGCAGTGGAGAGACAACACGTGCCTCCTGCAGCTGTTGGGAGATAGGGATGGGGGTGGAGGGGGGGGACAATGCGTGGGGTCTGCAGAGCACCCCCTTCACCTTCTCTAAAGCACTTTCCCTTTTTCAGCCACATGTCACCGATCTCGCTGAATGCTCCAAAGTGTAGTGGATGTGGATTTAAAAACCCAGGTGCTAATTTCATTCTGCTGCAGGTAGCAAAGGCCCCCAAATAAAGAGGGCTTAGGGGCACCTGGGTGGCTCAGTTGATTGAGTGTCCGACTTCAGCTCAGGTCATGATCTTGCCGTTCATGGGATCGAGCCCTGCATCAGGCTCTGTGCTGACAGCTCAGAGCCTGGAGCCTGCTTTGGATTCTGTGTCTCCCTCTCTCTGCTCCTCTCCTACTCAAACTCTGTCTCTGTTTCTCTCAAAAATAAATAAAAACATTAAAAAAATTTTTTTAATGTAAAGAGGGCTTAAATGAGACAGACACTTACTTCTCCCTTAAATCCTAAACGTCTAGAGTTAACACCGTCTGATGAGGTACCCATGAGCCACATCATGTGGCCATGGAGCACCTGAAATATGGCCAGTCTTTTTTTTGTTTGTTTTTTAGGAGAGAAGGCAGGAGGTTAGGCCCAGAGGATGAGAGAGAGAGGGAGAATCTTTAGCTCAGCGTGGGGCCTGACACAGTGTGCGATCCCACATGACATCATGACCTGAGCTAAAATCAAGAGTTGTATGCTTGCACACCTGGGTGACTCAGTCAGTTAAGCGTCAGACTTCAGCTCAGGTCATGATCTCACGGTTTGTGGGTTTGAGCCCCGCTGACAGCTCGGAGCCTGGACCCCACTTTGGATTCTGTGTCTCCCTCTCTCTCTGACCTTCCCCTGATCACACTGTCTCTCTCAGTCTCTCAAAAATTAATAAAATATTAAAAAAAAAGAGTTGGATGCTTAACCATCTGTACCACCCAAACACCCCAAAATGTGGCCAGTCTTTTTTTTTAAATAGTTATTTATTTTTGAAAGAGAGAGAGACAGAGCATGAAGTTGGACGCTTAACCGACTAAGCCACCCAGGCAACCCCCAGCAGTATTTTTAGTATATTGAGTCAACTACATTATTAAAACTAATTTCCCCCATTTATTTTTACTTTTTTGATGAGACTACTAGAAAATTTAAATTTAAATATGTGGTTTGCATGTGTGACTATTCCTATTGGATAGAACTGCTCTAGATCAGAGTTTCCTTTTTTTTTTTTTTTAGTTTATTTAGGTCTTGAGAGAGAGAGGGAGGGAGGGAGGGAGGGAGGAAGGGAGGGAGGGAGACAGAGAATCCCAAGCAGGCTCCATACTGTCAGCACAGAGCCAAACACCAGCTCCATCTCATGAGTCTGAGACCATGACCTGAGCCAAAGTCAAGGGTCAGAGGCTTAGCTGACTGAGCTACCCAGGTGCTCCGTGGGGAGTGGTTCTTGACCAAAAGTGACCTGGGCCCCCAGAGGACAGGTTCCCAGAGGCAATCTCTAGAGGCATTTTTGGTTGTCATACCTTGGGAAGTGGGTGGCTACTGGCATCTGGTGAGTGGAGGCCAGGGACACTGTTAAACATCTGACAATGCCCAGGACAGCCTCACCCCACCCCCAACCAAGAATTATCCAGCACAAAATATCAGTAGGCCTCAGGCTGAGAACACCCTGGTCTAGAGGTAATCGGTCCATGGAGTTCTACAGTATCAGGAACGTGGCCTTCTTATACCTCCTTTGCCATGTGCACCTTCCCCTGGCAAGATTGTGGCACAGTCTAAAAGGAGCTCCAGCCATTATGACAGCATTCTGTCCGGCCATAGAAAAAAAGAGCAGACTAAGGGCATACTTCCTGTCTTCAAGGAAGACGTGCATACCCATTCTGCTAACTCCTCACTGATCAGAGCCTAGGCACCTGGCCACATCTTGCCTTAGGGGAAGCTGAGAAATGTAGTCCTTGGTGGAGTGACATGAAATTCCAGCTTAAAATCAGGAGTTTCTTACTGAGGAAGATGGGAGAATGGATGTGAGGGGGAGACTGATACGCCGTGCCTTGCCAGGGGCACCAGGCAAGGAATAGTATTTCCATTTTACAGATGAAGAAACAGAGGTGACTGGGTAAGGAGACCTGCACAGACACAGATTAAATGGCAGACTCAAGCACGAACTGAGGCCTCCTGACTTTCCGTTGTCTTTCCCTCACACCCTGCTACCTTGCAAGCTTGGCTAAATCACATGTTTGTCCTTTTTTTTAAATGTTTATTTATATTTGAAAGAGAGAGAGATAGAGAGTGAGTGGAAGAGGGGCAGAGAGAGAGAGAGGGAGACACAGAATCCGAAGCAGGCTCCAGGTTCTGAGCTGTCAGCACAGAGCCCGACGCGGGGCTCGATCCCACAAACCACAATATCATGACTTTAGCCAAAGTCAGGTACTTAACTGACTGACCCCCAGGCACCCCGCATTTTTGTCCTGTGAGTCCCCATTGACAGTTGGGCACGTTGTCATCTCCACCCCCAGGTTTCTGGTTTCTCTGTCAAGAACTTCACTCACTTTCTCAAGGAACAGAGTAACTTCTCCGAGACTCCTTCAGGTCCAGCTCCAGTCTGAAGCTGACTTTAATAGCACCGTGCCAATCCCGGTCTTGGCTTTGACAAGTGTACACAGAAGTCTGGGATGCTAACAATGGTGGGTTAACTGGGTGAGCAGCTCATGGAAATTCTCTGTGTTATACTGGTAAATTTTCTGTAAGTCTAAAATTATTCCAAAATAAAAGGATCCCTTAAAGAAATTCTTCCAGGGCACCTGGGTGGCTCGGTCAGTTAAGCGTTTGACTCTTGATTTTCACTCAGGTCATGATCTCATGGTACGTGGGATTGAGTCCCACATTGGGCTCCATGCTGAGCACACAGAGGCTGCTTGGGATTCTCTCTTTCCCTTTCTCTCTTAAAATAAATACAAATAAACATTTAAAATTTAAAAAAAGTAAACCTTTCTTCAGAACTGAAATAGTCAAAATGATACATTTGGGCATGAGTGTTTGGGTTTTCTTAGAGCAAAGCCCATCTCCACCACTAACATTAATCATTCACCACACGGCCCAGACAGGGGGAGATTTCGACCACATAACTGGTGGATATCCAGTCCTGAGCGCGTTCCAGGAGGTGAATGGGAACATTACGTTTCCGAGCTTGCCTGGTTCTCACTAATGGCCCTGTCAGACAGCCTTGTGCCCATTTTACAGATGAGGCTGTAGAGGTCTGAGACATCAGGTGAACTGCACAGAGACACAACTGGAGAAGCTTGGATATGAGCCCCAGTCCCTCCCACCCAGAGACCCACTACCTTCCACCGACTCTCCCCTCTCTACCTAGATTCTCCCACCAGTTTTTTGGGCCTTCGAGTCTCCTCATTCTGATGAGAAATGCCCTACTCTTTGCTCAGCGAATTGCCCTGGGTCAGCCACACACACTGGCACAGTGCCTTCTCTCTAGGGACCGGACAAGAGTCCTGATATCTGCTCTTAGTGTCTTAGGGAGGTAGATGGCATCACACCCACTTCACTGATGAGAAAACCAAGGCTCAGAGCTTCAGCTGCTTGTCTAAGCTTGTATGGCTGGCACCAGCATGGGGTCTGGGGGTTTCTGTCTAACTGCACTGGGCTGGCAGGACAGTGCCCGGCTGGGACCGGACTCAGGATGGCTCCCCAGGGAGGCTGCAGATGTTGTTGGGTGTGGGGCCTTAGCTCCAGAGAGAAAGAAGCAGGACTCGGACTCCAAGAACTTTCTTACCCCCTTGCTCTCCTTGGAGAGGCTGTGCCCACTGCCTCTGTGCCTTTCCACCCAGGAGTCTCCTGCCCAAGGGGCACTCTCCCTCCTACTCATTCATCCAGACCCTGCCCCACAGAGGATGGACCCACCACTGTGTTTCTCACTGTCTCTTCTGGAAACCCTCTACACTGCAAGAGAAGACTTCTTTTTTAGGTCATAAGTGCATAAAGAGAGTGAGAAGAAATGGCAGCCACAAAGGCTTGGGATCCCGAAAACAGATGGGTGAGGCCATTAGAGATGCATTCTCGACTTTGTAAGGAAGTACCATGAAGGGGGCAGCAATGCCAATGCCATTACAAGATTGTCAAAGGCCGAGAGCTGTTACTGATTGTCAGAAGGATCCTAATCTGGTTTTTAAAATTTTTAACATTTATTTATTTTTAAGACAGAGAGAACACAAGCAGGCGAGGAGCAGAGAGAGAGGGAGACACAGAATCCAAAGCAGGTTCCAGGCTCTGACCTGCCAGCACAGAGCCTGTCACGGGGCTTGAACCCCCAAACCATGAGATCATGCCTGAGCTAAAGTTGGACACCCAACCGACTGAGCCACCCAGGCGCCCCAGAAGCATCCTAATTTTAGAGACACGAAAATATGAAAAAGATATGTGTCTTGAATCAATGAAATGTGTGGCTCTACACAACTGTGAATCCTACCTTTTAAGGGTTGATTAAAAACAAAAACTACATTTCCCAGCCTCCCTTGCAGACTATGACCTAGTTCCCACCCATAAGCCACACCCATCAAAGGCTCTGATTTGGAAATGACAAGGAAGTTGGTCAATGAGTGACAGGCTGGACAGAGGTCATCCTTTCTCCTGGAATTGGCGGCAACAAAAAAAGTTAATTTTCTGAGATTAATCAGGCCTATTAAGCAACATTGTTTCTTTGTGGGGAAGAGCACTGGGTGTTATATGGAAAGCAACTTGGTAATAAACTAATTTAAAAAAGCAACATTGTTTCTGAAAGCATTGCCTTGATTTGTTTCTTCTTCCCTTCTAACAATTCTGCAGGAAATAGATTCCTTTTTGTCCCAGCTTGTTAAAATTGCCCATCTGAAATATCTTTTCTTTTCTTACGTGTTAACAAAACTCTGATTTTGTTGGGTCCTAGCAATTTGTGCGCAGCTAACGATTCCATTTCCCAGGACTCCTCAAAGATAGGGCTAACCACATGACTAAGTTCTGGGCAATGAGGTACAAGTTGATATTGGTGGGTGGGGTTTTTGGAGAAATTCCTCAGCAGGTGAGCTGACCTCAGGCCATCTCGCAGGGTCGTGTCTCTCCCAGGGGGTGGTGTGGGCCAGCTCTTCAAAGCTAGAGTTTCGTTTATTATCGTTCATTGTGACCATAGGACCTCCACTCAAGAGGAGTGTCTTCAAAACAAAATCACCTTAAAATGCACATTTGGGGGGCACCTGGGTGGCTCAGTCGGTTAAGTGTTTGGCCTCAGCTCAGGCCATGATCTCATAGTTCGTGGGTTCGAATCCTGCGTTGGGCTCTGTGCTGACAGCTAGCTCAGAGCCTGGAGCCTGCTTCGGATTCTGTGTGTGTGTCTCTCTCTCTCTGACCCTCCGCTGCTTGTGCTGTCTCTCCCTGTCTCTCAAAAATACATTTTAAAAAAACAAAAAAATTTTAAAAATTAAATGTACATTTGGAATTACCATAAGACAGCAAAGTTATGGACCTGTAGGTCCCCTGCTGTCTATGGATAATCCCCACAGCTGGTGGGGAATGTTCTTCTCAGCTCTGTAAACACGTGTGTAGACCTAATGTCTTTGTGCCTAAACCCGCCAGCGGCAGAAGGAATCGCTGGGCATAAATTGGCAGCGTGCCTCTGTAGATAGTGTTGTGCAGGAAATATATGACAGGCTCGGCTCTGAGTTTAGCGTCTTGCCTTTTTTCCAGGTAGATCATTAATTACCTGACCATGGATTTGAGTTTTACTTTGTATTTGCAGGGTTTGCCATTGAGTAATAATTAATGTCCTTAACTAAGTGAGGTGACGGATATGTTAATTATCTTGATTTGGGTAATCATTCCACAGTATATGTGTATACCAAATTATGACTTTGTTCTCTTTAAATATATACAATTATATTTGTCAATTACTCCTCAACAATGGGTAGGGGAAAATTAATGTCTGTCTTAGGTAAAACCCATATTTATAACTTAACAAATTCTAATTTCCCATCTAGTTCACTCTGCATCCCTTTGGTACCTTCAGAAGTTGATTTAGTTTTCCGGATGGCCCTATTTTTAGGGTTTTTAAATTGGAAGAATCTCGCTTGATGAAGTTTTAAATTACTATTATGTTTCATTTCTTCTTTTTCTAATTTATTTTTGTGCAAGCACGCGAGAGAGAGTGAGCAGAGAGAGTGAGCAGGGCGGAGAGAGGGAGAGAGAGAGAATCCCAAGCTGGTTTTGAATTGTTAGTGCAGATCTCGGGTCTCGATCTCACAAACTGTGAGATCATCACCTGAGCTGAAATCAAGAGTCAGATGCTTAACCGACTGAGCCACCCAGGCGCTCCCACTACTATAAGTCTCTTTGCAAAGTAAATGTTCTTCCACGTTTGTTTCGATATGCTACTGCCTATTTCACACAGAATATAGCATTTTTACACATTATATTCTGTTGATTCTAGTACTGAAGTCTGGGTATCATCTTTTCCACCTAAAAGTGGCTCAATCCTCATAGAAATATATATATATATATATATTTAAAGTTTATTTCTTTTGAGAGAGAGAGCATGCACATGCACGCTGGCGGGTGAGTGGAGGAGGGGCAGAGAGCAAGGAAGACAGGCAATTCCAAGCAAAAAATAAGCGGGCGGGGGAGCCAAATCAGTTAACCAATCTCCTTCTGCCCTTGCCTTTTCCTCCTCCTACTGCCCTGAAGGCAGATATGAAGGCTGGAGCTCAAGCAGCCATCTTGTGGCAGCCATCATCTTGTGGCAGCCATCATCTTGTGGCAGCCATCTTGTGGCAGCCATCATCTTGTGGCAGCCATCTTGTGGCAGCCATCATCTTGTGGCAGCCATCATCTTGTGGCAGCCATCATCTTGTGGCAGCCATCTTGTGGCAGCCATCTTGTGAAGGCTAAATGCCCATTTTAACACCGTCTGAGCAGAAATACAAAAGGAGCCTACCTCTCTAAAAACCTCATGAAGACACCATTTCAGCCCTGGATTGCTTCTCACGTCTTCATTCATATTAATTGATCCTAATTTGATACCTCAGAGTGAGGGGCTGCAAGTTATAGAATCTAAAGTTTTGGAATCGGCCTAATCATGGAGAGGGTCAAGTTTGGGGCTGTGAGAGTCTGGAAGGCTGGGTGCTGTTACCTTTAGTTATGTGGTCATAAAATATTAGGTCGTTGTCGCTTTAGACACTGGAGTCAGTACCAACCGAGACAGTAGGTCAGGGCGTGCGGTTGGAAAGGGGGCAGAATGTTGGCCCATGTAGGCCCGACTCCTGACTGCTTTGAACTCCGTCCTGCAAGAAAGAGAAAACCCAGCTAGAGCCAGCTGGTCAGAGATGCGGGGAATACCACTCTGCTGCAGCCTGAACTCTAAATGTTTATTTTTAAGAGAGAGAGAGGAGGGGGGTGCAGGTGCACACACGTGAGAAGGGGAGAGGGAGAGAGGGAGGAGCACGGAGAATCCTAAGTGGGTTTGGAGCAGACAGCTGCTCACTGGACTTGGGGCCATAACTCACTGATCGTGAGATCATGATCTGAACCAAAGTCCAACACTCAACCGACTGAGTCACCCAGGCACCCCCATTTTTAAAAATATACAGCCTAAATTATAAATTGACCGAGGGTCCTGTAGTTTGGAGACTTGGACAGCTGAATTCAGTTACTCCTGTTCCACGCGCAGTGCCGTGACATGAATACGCAGTGACTTTGACAGAACATCAGAAATTCACCTTTGAGGCTTTTCAATTTCCTTCCAGTGAAGACAGGGTAGTTTTCTGCCAGAGGACAAGGGCCAGCCCACCAGAAAAATCAGATTAAGGCTGAGCCTTCCCACCCAAGCTGATTGTTTTAAATGACCTCAAGGCCGGGCACAGGGGGCGGGGCCAAAGGGGAGGGGCCTACTTCCTCTCTCCTTGGATGTGGGCTGGACCTAGTGACTCACTTCCAGTGAATAAAGGGAAAATGATTGTGTGTGATTCTTTTTTATGTTTATTTTTGAGAGAGAAGGAGAGGATAGAGGGGAGGGGCCGAGAGAATCTCTAGCAGGCCCGGTGCTGACAGCTCTGAGCCTGGAGCCTGCTTCAGATCCTGTGTCTCCCTTAATTTCTGCTCCTCCTCCGCTCATAATCTCTCTCTTTCGCTCTTTCTCAAAAATAAAATAAACATTTAAAAAATTTAAAAAACAAAAGAATACCTCGTGGTCACAAAATATTTGCTACTGTTCCATCATTCACGCCCATGATCCAGGCACAGAAAACAGGCAAGGGCAAATTAGCACCTGCTAGCTCAGTAAAATTTCTTTTTGAGAAGCTTTCTCTAAAGTGCCACTCAAATGTCACTTAATTTCACGGGCCAGAACCTTGTCATATGGTTTCCCTATTTATTTGAAAGGCTGCTACACGCATTTTCTGTTGTAGTGAAACACATTGTTCCCCAAACAAAATTAGGGTCTGAAAAATAAGGAAGAAGGGAATGTTCACACGGTGGGGACACCCTCCACCCTAATCTCCTCCTGGGGCAACTTACCACCTGCGCCCCCTCTTCCTCTGCAAGGAACACGTGTACCCTGGGGTCTCAGGCAGTGATGCTCCCAGCTCTAAGGCCAGGCCCCCTCGGTGCTGTCCGATCAATCAGGGGCGGATGCGTTTTTAGGTAATGTGCACCCTCAACATGGGGCTCAAACACCCGGCCCGAGATCAAAGGCTCACACTGTACTGACGGAGCCAGCCAGGAGCCAGAATTGGCAACGTTTAAAAAGCATCCTGAAATATTTTGGGTGGAAGATGTGGATGCTTTCTACAGCAGCCTCTATATTCCAGTTTTCTAGAGCAAATCGGGATTGAGACACAGGGCCAGGGGCACGTCAGGTCTGAGATACAGGAACCTAGGAAGCTCTTTTTCCTTCTGACTGAAGGTAGCCCAGAAAAGGACGTGGCCACACGCGGGATAACCGACTACTCCCTGTCCCCTAATTATCTCCAATCTTTAGCTGCACACATAGATCTCCAGAACACATTTTTCTTGTGGCAAGGTGAATCCCGGTGACCGAGTTCTGGCCAATAGGATGTGCGGGAAAGTGACACGTGTCCTCACTGAGGCATGCCCTTAAATACTGGGGTGTCTCTCCTTCCCTGTTTCCTCCATGCTCTGCTTGGACATGTTTGCCAGGCACCCCATCCTGGGTGAGGAGAGGCGGTCCAGACCCTACAGGCCGCAGCGGGCGGCTGGAAGCAGCCTGATTTCAGATGACTGTGCAGCCGCAGCCCCCCTCTAGCAATTAGCCAGTGGGGCCAGATGTCTACCCTAAAAGGGCAGCAACTCCACCTTCTGTAAGCTGGGTTTTGCTTCTGTCACGTACAACATGTGCAAATGTAAAGCCGTTTCATTTTTTAACAAAGACTTTTTTTGGAGCAGTTTTAGGTTCACAGTAAAACTAATATTTTGTAGAAGGGAAAGTAGTTAATAAAATAGTAAATAAATTAATAAATGTCACCCTTGAATCCTACTGCTCAGGGGAAGTGGGGCAAGCCGAATTGAACATGGACCCAAGATTTCCACTCTTGTGGGTAAGTGAACGTGACCTAAGACATGCGCCCTTTAAATCTGGGTGTACCCATGGGAGACAGAGGGAACGAGAGAGATTTCAAGCTACAAGAGGTGCTCTCCTGTTGGCCTTGGGGAAGGAAGCTGCCATGTTGTGGAGAGGGAGACGGGGCAGGACAGGTGGCGGGAAAGGGCGACCGGAGGGCTGAGAGCAGGGGTGTCAGTCCTCCAGCCACAAGGAAGTGAACTGTCAACAGCTATGTGAGCTTGGAAGAGGGCCGGAGCTCCACAGGAATGCAGCCCGGCCGCCATCTTGACTTCTGCTTTACTAGACCCTGAGTGGAGGACTCGGATGACCCGGGACTGGACTCTTGACCATGGAGACGGAAATAACACATCTGTGTTGTTCTGACCTGCTTGCTCATGGGAACTTATTATGCAGCCGTAGAAAGCTGTTACAGTAAGCATTGATGACCTCTTGATGTATTTATTTCCTATATGAATATATACAAAATAAACTAAGGTTCATATAATATATACTCTTTTTACAAATTACAAATGGCTTTTGTCATTTAATATGTCATAAGTATTTTCTCATATCACTAAGTATTTATCTAGAACCTGAACTCCAGCAACCACATAGAATATGGGCATATCATAATTTAGACCCTCGTCACATTTTAAATCACATTCTCGTATCAGTGTACATTTGTCCTATGACTTTGTTAGGGGATTGTCCTGGAAATAGAATTCTTTTTGTTTGTTTGTTTTGTTTTTCAAATTTTTACTTAACTCTAGTTAGTTAACATATAGTGTAATGCTATACTCCGGAGTGGAACTCAGTGATGCATCACTTACATGTAACACCCGTGCTCACCCCAACAAGTGCCTTCTAATACCCGCCACCCGTTGACCTGGCCCCCACTCCCTTCCCTCCATCAATCCTCAGTGGTTTCCTTATTGGAAAGGATGTCTTATGGTTTGTTATGGTTTATTTCCCTCCCTCCTGTTTTCCCCCCTTCCCATATGTTCATCTGTTTTGTTTCTTGAATTCCACAATTCTGCCTAATTTATTTCACTTAGCAGAAGCCCCTCTAGCTCCATCCACATCGTTGCAAATGGCAAGATTTCGCTTTAGCCATATGGATTGCACTTCAAGATTTCTCCTTCGTCAAGCTGACGTGTCCCTCAGGAAGTCTGTACCAGCTTACATTCCCACCAACAGGGAGTACGAGTGCCACCTCGCACACTCACTCATACCCCTTCCTAATGGCTACCATTTTGATAGTTTAGTTTTTAAAATGGAATGATGGTGTGTGTTTATGTGTCCTGTGTGTTGACACACACATGTCGTGTCTGACACACAATATGTCTGGATTCTACAGTGAGGTCAACTCCTTCCAAAAGGGGGGTTTTCCTGGGGCACCTGGGTGACTCAGTTGGTTAAGTGTCTGACTTCATCTCAGGTCATGATTTCGTGGGTTCAAGCCCCGTGTCGGGGCTCTGTGCTGACAGCTCAGAGCCTGGAGCCTGCTTCAGATTTTGTGTCCCCCTCTCTCTCTACCCCTCCCCTAATCATGCCTTGTTTCTCTCTGTCTCAATAATAAATAAACATAAAAAAATTTTAAATTCAAACGGGAGGTTTTCCTTTAGGAATGAGATCTTCATTTTCTTTTGGTGGGAACATGCCAATTATTTCGCTAAATGTCCTTTTCTATCATCAGTATAACTGTAGACTCTCTGAAGGCAAGATTTCTACTTTTGTCCCTTCCAATCTTTCTTGGAAATTAACTCAGGGCAGAATTCCCTTGATAAAACTGTGCTGTGCTGATGACAAGTAAAATGTCCTGCGAGTGTGTGTGGAAATACCTCTCTGTGGTTTTAATTTGCATTTCCCTCGTTACTAATGAGGCTGAAGACCTTTGCATAACTCTCATTTGGATATTTAGTGTTGTAAACTGGTAACCTATGACCTACATTGCTTCTAGTGTTTTCCTTTTTGATTTACGAGAGTTTCCTTTTACATATTTTTATATTGAACTCTGTGGTGGTTAAATATATTATGAATACACTTTCCCACTGTCTAACTTACTTTTTCATTGTGTGTGTGTGTGTGTGTGTGTGTGTGTGTGTGTGTGTTCAGATTTTATCTTTAAGTAATCTCTACACCCAGTACAGGGCTCAAATCAACAACTCTGAGATCAAGAGTTGCATGCTCTACTGACTGAGCCAGCCATGCTCCCCCTTTTTAAGTTTCACTGTTTTAATGATTCACTGTTTTAATGATTCTTTTGGTAAATAGGAATTATTTTTGAATCCATTTTTTAATCCATTTCCTTTTTTTAATTAAAAAAATTTTTTTTAATTTTTGAGACACACAGAGACAGTGTGAGCAGGGGAGGGTCAGAGAGAGAGGGAGATACAGATTATGAAGCAGGCTCCAGGCTCTGAGCTGTCAGCACAGAGCCCGACGTGGGGCTCGAACCCATGAACTGCGAAATCATGACCTGAGCCAAAGCCAGACACTTAACTGACTGAGCCACCCAGGCGCCCCTCTATCCATTTCCTATGATGATTTCCCTTTGTGTCTTATTTAAGAAATCTTCTCTACCCTGAGATCATGAAGATATTCTCAATTATCTTCTCAAAGATATATTGTTTTACCTTCCATGTGTAGGTCTAAATCCTCCTAGAGCTCTCAGCACCAATCCACTGCATTGGTGAAGTCTGTGAGCCGGAGCCTGAGCCGTAATAAAGCCCTTTGCCTTTGCAAAAAAAAAAAAAAAAAAAAAATCCTCCTAGAGTTTGCTTTTGAGTATGGTGTGAGGTAGGGGTCGTTTCTCTTCTTTTTCTCCATGTGTGTATCTGGTGGGTCCAGTCCATCTGTTGAAAATACTTGCCTTTTCCCACTCCTTTGCAGTGCCACCTTTGCTATAAGTTAAATGTCCAACTGTGCCTGGGTCTCTTTCTGGGCTCTGTATTCATTTTCTTCTTGTTTGTCTATTATGCAAATACCACAGGACATTAATTATTGTGAGCTTTCTTAAAATTTCTTGATTTCTGAAAGAACAAAGTCACCTACCTTTTTCTCTTTTTAAAAAAAAATTTTAATGTTTATTTATTTTTGAGAGAGAGAGAGCGCGCGAGCAAGTGAGGAGCAGAGAGAGAGGGGAGACAGAATCCAAAGCAGGTTCCAGGCTCTGAGCTGTCAGCACAGAGCCTGAGGTGGGGCTCGAGCCCATGAACCATGAGATCATGACCTGAGTGGAAGTTGGACACTTAACCGACTGAGCCACCAGGTGCCCCTACCTTTTCTCTGCTTAAGCCTCTTGGCTACTTTTGTTCTCTTGCATTTCCATATATGGTTTGAAATCAGCTTTTTCAAGATACATAAAAATGCTTGGAAATTTTATTAGAATCTTGTTAAATATATAGATAGCTTGGGGGAGAACCCATAACTTTATAATGATGTACCTTCCAATAAACGTATCTCTCCATTTAGTTAAATAATTCATTTTCTCCCAAGAATATTCTCATAATTTTTAGAGAAGTCTTGTCCTCTTTTTTAAAGTTTATTTCTAGGTACTAACAATGTTTGTTCTGTTGTAAACAGTATCTATTTACATTTTTCATTTCCTATTTGTTGTTGATATATAGCTGTGTTTTTTCCCACTGAATTTTGCAGCAACTTCACTGCACTTATTATTAATTCAAACAGTTTATCTGTAAATTGGTTGGATTTCTTGTTTACATAGTCATTTCATCCACAAATTGTGTGACTGTTTTATCTCATCCTTTCCAATCTTTGTGACTTTAATCTCTTCTTGTCTTGACTTTCTACATGTAGATCTTTTCAGGGATGAAGTGCAACATTCAACAGAGGTAGCAATAATCTGCACCTTTGCTTTGTTCCAGATCTCAAAGGGAAAGCTGTCAACATCTCATCATTAAGTCTGATACTTGCCCGAAGTTTCTACAGGCAACCTTGATCAGATTAAGAAAACTTCCTTCTGTTCTGAGTTTTCTAAAAGTATGTTTAACATCATGAATAGATGTTGAGTTTTACTAAATACTTTTGCTGTATCTATTAAAACGATCATGATTTTCCTCACACTCTATTCATGTAATGAATTTCATGAATTGATTTTCTCATGTTAAACCAACCTTGGAGTCAACACTATTAGATTGTTAAATGTTGCAAAATCCAGTTTGCTAATATTTTGTTTAGGACTTTGGTATCTATGTTCATGAGTGAGGATGGCCTGTGAGTTTCCTTTCTCATAATGTCTTATCAGGTTTGGAATCAAGGTTAGGCTGACCTGATCAGGCCTCATTTTTGTTCTGGCAGAATTCATGTGGAATGGGCATTGTTTTCTTCCTTAACGTGTTTGGTAAAAAGTACAACTGCAGCCTTCTGGTCTTGAAGTTTTCTTTTTCTTTCTTTCCTTCTTTCTTTTTTTTAATGTTTATTTTTGTGGGAGAGAGGGACAGAGTGCAAGTGGGGGAGGGACAGAGAGAGAGAGGGAGACACAGAATCTGAAGCAGGCTCCAGGCTCTGAGCTGTCAGCACAGAGCCCGACGTGGGGCTCGAACCCATGAACCGTGAGATCATGGACCTGAGCCAAAGCCGTACGCTCAACTGACTAAGCCACCCAGGTGCCCTTGCATTCAATTTCTTTATTATCTATAAGACTATTTTTTTTTTGGTGTGTCAGTTTTGGATTGTTGTACTTTTCTACATGTTGTCCATTTTATCTATATGTTAGCAGAATATTGTCATTGTTACATTGTATATACTCATCTTGTTTGTTAACTTTTGTATGTTTTATTTTTAATTTTTTTTATTATTTTTTTAAAATAATTTTTAATGTTTTATTTTTATTTTTGATACAGAGAGAGACAGAGCATGAGAGGGGGAGGGGCAGAGAGAGAAGGAGACACAGAACTCGAAGCAGGCTCCAGGCTCTGAGCTAGCTGTCAGCACAGAGCCTGATGTGGGGCTCGAACCCACGAACGTGAGATCTGACCTGAAATCGGAGGCTTAACCAACTGAGCCACCTAAGCGCCCCTTAAAAATTTTTTAAATGTTTATTTATTTATTTTGAGAGAGAGAGAGAGCATAAGTCGGGGAGGGGCAGAGAATCCCAGGCAGGCTCCACGCTGTCAGCACTAAGCCCAATGTGGGGCTCGATCTCACAAACCATGAAATTATGACCTGAGCCGAAATCAAGAGTTGGATGCTTAACCAACTGAGTCACCTTTGTGCCCCTATTTATTTTATTAAAAAAATTTTTTTAAGTTTATTTAAGTAATTCTATACCCAGTTCAGGGCTTGAATTCACAATCCTGAGGTTAAATGCTCTTCTAACTGTGCCAGTCAGGCACCCGTGTTTCTTTTTATCTTTTAGGAGTACAATACAGGAGTTTATAGTGTGTCCACATAGTCGCACAACCATCACCACTATTTAATTCCAGAATATTTTAATTATCCCCAAAAGAAACTCTATATCCACTAGCAGTCATTTCCATTCTTTCCTTCCTCTGACCTTTGGCAACTCCTAGTCCATTTTCTGTCTCCATAGCTTTGTCTGTTTGGATACTTATATAAATGGAATCCTATAAAATGTAGCCTTTGACTGGCTTTTTTTTTTTTTGAGAAAAATCTCTTCAGATCTTTTGCATATTTTTATTTTTATTAAAATTTTTTATAGTTTATTTATTTTTGAGACAGAGATACAGAGCAGGAGTGGGGGAGGGGCAGAGAGAGAGGGAGACACAGAATCTGAAGCAGGCTCCAGGCTCTGAGCTGTCAGCACAGAACCCGATGTGGGGCTCGAACCCATGAACCGTGAGATCATGACCTGAGCCAAAGTCGGACACTTAACTGACTGAGCCACCCAGGCGCCCCCCTTTGCATATTTTTATTTATTTTTTTAATGTTTTATTTATTTTTGATACAGAGAGAGAGAGAGAGCATGAGAGGGGGAGGGACAGAGAGAGAAGGAGACACAGAACCGGAAGCAGGCTCCAGGCTCTGAGCTAGCTGTCAGCACAGAGCCTGATGTGGGGCTCGAACCCATGAACGTTAGATCTGACCTGAGCCGAAGTCGGGGGCTTAACCGACTGAGCCACCCAGGTGCCCCCCTTCGCATATTTTTAAATTGGGTTGTCTTTTATCGTTGACTTTTAAGATCTCTTTATATATTCTGGATAGAAGCTCCTTAGCAGATACATAATTTGCAAATATCCTTTTTTTATTCTGTGGGTGCTTTTTGTCACTTTCCTTCTTTTTTGTTTTTTCACTTTCTTGATGATGTTTTCTGAAATATAAAAAATTTTCAGGGCATCTGTGTGCCTCAGTGAGTTAGGCATCGAACTCTTGATTTCAGCTCAGGTCATGATCTCACAGTTGTGCTATCAAGCCTCACATCTGCTCTGGGCTGGGCGTGGAGCCTGCTTAAGACCCTCTCCTCTCCTCTGCCCTTGTGCTGCTCAAGCTTGCTCTCTCCCTCTCTCTAAAACTTTGTTTAAGTTTTTCATTTGGGCGAAATTTGTCAATTTGTCTATTTTTTCTTTTGTTGCTTGTGCTTTTGGTATCGTATTGCATAATACAACAAAGTGAAGATTTGACATGTTTTCTTGTAAGAGTTTTTTAGTTTGAGCTTACATTACATCTTTAATTTACTTTTTAATTTTTTAAAATGTTTATTTATAGAGAGAGTGTGAGTGGGAGGAGGGACAGAGAGATCCCAAGCAAGCTGTGCACTGTCAGCCCAGAGCCTGATGTAGGGCTCAATTTCACGAATCATGAGATCATGATCCGAGCTGAAGTCAAGAGTCAGATACTTAACTGACTGAGTCACCCCGATGCCCCATCTTTAATTTATTTTTATTTAACATTTGTATATGGCTTGAGGTAGGGATCTAACTTTAATTTTCTCTTGCATGTGTCTTCCAATGGTTTCTAATTATATTTTATTTTATTTTTAAATTTTATTTTATTTTAAATATTATTTTTCATTTAAATTCAAGTTAGTTAATATACAGTGAAGTCTTGGCTCCAGGAGTAGAACCCAGTGATAATCTTTTTAACATTTCTAGGATCTCTGAAGATGTTTTTGTTTTCATTCCTGACACTGATAATTTATGCCCTTTTTAAATCTCAGTTAATCTTGCTAAGTAGATATTAATTTGGGATGATGTTAATAGTATTAGTCTTCCCAAATAATTACCTTTATTTTTACCTTTTACCTTTATTGATCTTCTCTATTGCATGTTTTAATGTAATTACTTTCCGCATTGTATTATTTCCTTTCTACTCTGTCTTTATCTTGCTATTGTTTTTAACCTCTTAAGATAAATGGTTAAGTTATAAGTGTTGAGCTCTTATTCTATCTACCAAGGGCATCCAAGGCTAAAATTTTCCTCTGAGCTTGGCTTTAGCTGCATTTCACAAAATTGGATATGTGATATTTTCACTATCATTCAGTCAAAAGTATTTTCTAATTCCCATTGTAATTTCTCCCTTGTCTGTTGGGTTTCCTGGAAGTGTATTTTTAAATACAGTACTTGCATTGTATGTCTTTTCCAACTTATTCTCAACTTACCTATATCTTTCTGTTTCCATGTGCCCTTTGGAAGCAGTATATAGCTCTGTGTTTCTTTTTTAATCCAGTCTAATCCCCCCCCATTTTCTTTTGATGTATTCTGTCCATTTGTATTTAATGTAATTGGTAAAATGTTGGCTTAAATTGAACATGTCACTATGCACATTCTATTTGTTTCATTAGCAATATTTCCTTTTCTATCCTTTTTGTCTTCTTTTGGGTTCATTATTTTTTTATTATACAGCTTCCCCCTTTTTATGAGTTTGGAAGTCACACCCTCACCTTGCTTTAATTTTATTTTTGTTTTTTTCTGGATTCAAAATGCATCATTGGCTTTTCAAATCCTAACCTCAGATGGCTCCCTTTGTACTTACGTATCATTGTTATAAATTTAAATTCTATCTACATTTTACACTCCACAAGATGGTACTATTGCTGTTTTCCACAGGCAGAATCATTTAGATTTGCCCCCATAATTACAATTTCAATTGATCTTTGTTCCTTTCTGTAACAACCACCTGGTACCTGGGATCATTTCTTGCTGCCTGAGTAGCCCATTTAATACTTTTTAATTTTATTTATTTATTGCTTTAAATTTTTTTCATTAAGTTTTTATCCTTTTAAGTAGGCTCCATGCCCAATGTGGGCCTTGAACTCACAACCCAGAGACTGAAAGTTCCATGCTGGGTTGATGCCCCAATTTAATACTTTTTAAATTCAGGTCTGCTTATAAAGAATTTTATAGTTTTTGTTTGTCTGAATTTTTGTTTATTTCACCTTCTGTCTGATAAGATGTTTTTGCTGGGTATAGAATTCCAATTTCTTCTATTTTCTATTGTTTCTAATCAGCTGATACTTTTTGAAAGTGCTCCTTTTTTTTTAGCTGCTTTTTAAAAAATTTTTTTAATGTTTATTTTTGAGAGAGGGTGAGAGAGAGGGAGAGAGAACACAAGCCAGGGGAAAAGCAGAGAGAAAGAGGGAGAGAGAGAGAGAGAGAGAGAGAGAGAGAGAGAGAGAATCCCTAGCAGGCTCTGTGCTGCCAGTGCAGAGCCTGACATGGGGCTCAAGGTCACGATCATAACCTGAGCTGAAATCAAGAGTTAGATGCTTAACTGACTGAACCATCCAGGTGCCCCATTCTCCTGAGTTCTTAATGGCTGTGAGTTGGATTTTTCAGTTCTAGAAGTTCTTTTTTATTCTACGATACCCTTTAAAAAAAGTGTGGTGGTTTTTAAGTTTCCAGTCCTCTGCAGAAATTCTCAATTTATCTTTTAACTCTCTGAACTTGTTAAAGTTATTTTAAAGTCTGTGTTTGATAACTCCAGTCACAGGAGCTCTTGCAGCTCGCTACCCATTATTCTGTTGTTCTTAGTTCATGTTGTGTTGCCCCCTCGTGTGGCAGGTTATAATTTATTGCGTGCTGAATGGTGTACTTGAAAACCTGGATGAATATTTTCATGGCCCACATGATGTTGTCTTTCACCGGAAAATATTTATGTTTGCCTGAGCCAGGAGCGAGTGGCATTAGCGACTCGGATCGTGTTACTTCTACTGCAGGGAATCAGGCCGTCAAAAGCCTTGCTCCAACATCTCCGCTGTCTTCGTTTTCTCTTCCAGATCAGCACACAGACGCAGAACACAGGTAGCCCTGCATGCCAGGCTCATCTCTCCAGACTTCCATCTTCTCATTGCCAATTCTTCGGAATTCCCAGTAATTTTTCGTTACTTTAGCTCTCTGATGTGTCAATCAAATTTGCAAAATGTATTGTCCAACTTTTTTAGTTATGTTCCGTAGAAAGTTTTACCTAACATTATCTACTGTGCCATTATCAGAAGAGAAATCCTCAGGGGTGCCTGGGGGGCTCAGTCGGTTAAGCATCCAACTCCTGATTTTGGCTCAGGTCATGATCTCATGTTTCAGGAGTTGGAGCTCCATGTCAGGCTCTGCACGGGCAGTGTGGAGCCTGCCTGGCATTCTTTTTCTCTCTCTCCCTCTCTCTCTCTGCCCCTCTCCTGCTGCTGCACTCTCTCTTTCTCTCAGAAACAAATAAATAAATAAATATTATAAAAAGAGGAAATCCTCTGCTATCTTTTTATTTTCCACTTTACATTATTTGTGAGCATTTCCCCCATGTGTTTAAGAATTTGAATATACACTTTTTGTTTTTTTGAGAGACAAAGCGAGTGGAGGAAAGGGCAGAGGGAGAGAGGAGAGAGAGAGAGAGAGAGAGAGAGAGAGAGAGAGAGAGAGAGAGAGAATAATTAACAGGTTCCATGCTCAATGTGGAGCCCAATGCAAGGCTCCATCCCAGGATGCTGGGATCATGACCTGAGCTGAAACCAAGAGCTGGGCACTCAACTGACTGAGCCCCCCAGGCACCCCTGAACATACACTCTTGCCTACTGGATAGTATTCCCTCAAAAGGCCAACCCATGATTTATTTAGCTGTTTTATCTCTAGGTGGATGTTTTGAGGGGTCTGTCTTTCTGGTGCTCAGGGTTACCCATTACAAATGATGGCGCCCCCTAGCAGGTACCTTAAGCAGGAAGGGGCTTCCCACGGAGAGTTTAGTAGTGAGACCTACTGTTTGGTGGCTCTGACACTGCAGATGAGCTGGAATCTACATCTGAGCTGTCTGTCAAGGGCCAAATGTCACCACCACGGTGTCCATCCTCAACACAGTTTGCTTACCGCCACGGGAGGCGCATCCCCATGGCAGGACCGAGCCACACCCAGAGCCCAGTGCGGACTGCCTTCGGCTCAGCAGTAGAGGAAGGCACGCTAGAAAGCTTGGGAAAGGTCTTAAGCCAGCTGGTCCTCCCCAGAGGCGACATCGCTGCGTTGCAAACTGACGTTTCCAAGAGCACCCATCTTCCTGAGTGCTTCCCTCCCTGGGTCTGTCTTTCTCGGACTTTCTTTCCCATCCTTTGAAGAATGTCTCACACAAAGTGCAAGCAACCTGCCTTGGCTGAAAAAGCAGCATCCTCTGTAATCAGTAACAATGCGGACGCCGTCAGTCCCATGATTCTTTTTGGCCTTTATGAGGAAGAAAACCAGGTGAGAGAGAGAGTAGTGAGCTCAGCAGGAAAAAGGGCCATGAGAGACAAAGTCTCTCTAACATTTAGAGGCCCAAGGGGCTATGGGAAACTGGTGTTGGGGGAAGGAGATGATCTATATCCCTCCCCCCATTGCCATGTGCACAAAGGGTGCCCTAGAAAGGCTGATGTTGTTCTATACTCGGATGTCCCTTCAGACACAGACCTGTTAGGACATTGGATGGTCTCATGTGTCATTCCTTGAATGGAGGTCCATAGATGTATTCTCAGGGGTCAGCAAATTCTCTGCAAGAAGTATAAATCTGGGAGTGTCTAGGTCTATGATAATCAAAAGAAATAGGAGACATTTAAATCACCTTTTGGCTTAGGATTCTCACACTTTTTTTATTTATAAATTATGAAATATGGGGCGCCTGGATGGCTCAGTTGGTTAAGCTTCCAGCTTCAGCTCAGGTCATGACCTCACGGTTTGTGGGTTCGAGCCCCGTGTCAGGCTCTGTGCTGACAGCTCAGAGCCTGGAGCCTGCTTCAGATTCTGTGTCTCCCTCTCTGTCCCTCCCCTGTTCATGCTCTGTCTCTCTCTGTCTCAAAAATAAACATTAAAAAATTTTTTAAATTATGAAATGTTTGATAATACAAATGTATATATAACATGAATGTTAGTAATGAGCTATAAAAATAAAATGAACATTTATGAACTCACCACCTAAATTATGAGCCAGAACATCATCGATGTCATTGAACTTGGACCCCTGCTTCTCCTTGTCTTATTGTCCCGTGTTAAAGCAAAATACACAATGGAGACCAAATCTGAAAATGCCCCGAGTAGACGAAACTACGTAAGCCACCTAAACAAAACTAGATTGAGCTCATTTCATGAATGTAAGTGCAAGAACTTCTTATTCTTGTAAATATCTCTGATGAACCATTAAAGAAATATAAGCCCATTTCCTACAAGGATATGAAATAATTCCTTTTAACCAATCCCCTGCCATCTAGAAACCCCCATTTTGATCCTCAATCATTGTCAAGGTCAAACAAGTTCCTCATTTTCACTGAACTCTTACTAAAGATTTTCCTGAGCTGGGTTTAGTTGTTGTTCTTGCTTCCCCAACCAACCAACCAACCACTCTCCTAAATTTGTTTCATATCTGCTTACTTTGTAAAGTTTTACCACAACCTCCATGTCTCTAAAAGACACATGGTTAGTTAGTTTTTGTTATTTCCACTTTTAAAAACTTTAAAAAATGCTAAGATGCGCAACACATTCTTCTGGGGCTTTCTTTTCCCTCAAAATAGCGTTCCTAAGACTTGTTCGTGTCGATAAAGGCAGCTGTAGTGCCTCTGATGGCACTGCCGCGGGACCCTGCTACGTCACTGGTCCACGGAGCCTCCGCCCACCCTCCTGTTAGGGGCGTGGCCGGCTGGGTCTTGTCTCGCTCCAGGAATCGTGCTGCCGCCCGTGCTGGAGCCTGTCTTCCAAAGCACTCAGGCCTGGTTTGTCCAGGGCAGGCCCCACGAGTGGAATGAATGGGTCGTAAGGTACATGCATCTGCAACTATACAAAAGAATGTCAACCTTTTCCACAGTGGCCATGCTGCTCCATGATCTCAGGTAGAAGCCAAGAGACTCACCTGATTTTATACAGATGACAAATGGAAGCAGGCATCGGAAGCCAGCCCGACTGTAAGGGCCGAGCTCACTTCTGCACTTGATTGCTTTGACCCCTGAATAAAAAGTCGTGGCCCACACAAAATGCCCGGCAACAGCAGGGGCGCTTTTTATTTAAATGACTCACAGATATCCAAGAGAGGTGCCATTGGCACTCTGCCCATTCAGAGGAAGAAACTGAGAGGAAGAGGTTATAGACTTGCCCAAGGTTGCCCAGAGCTGGGACGTGAGCCCAGGCAGTGTGGCAGCAGTGGTCGTGTTCTCATGTGTCATGGCGGGGCTCCTGAAGAAACAAAAAGGTCTAGGTCACAGGACATGTCCTTGAGATCACATGCTACTCAGGGAACTGCAAGTAGTCATTCATTCATTCATTCATTCGACACCAACGGGAAATCAGCGCACGGGCCATATTTGGAACACAGATGTAAATGAGACAGGCCCAGCTCGGTCCCACAGGTAGGGGTGAAACACACAAATAATCACACAAACAGATATAACTTGCTAGGGAAGAAAAGTAAAGGGATGAATTTATTATAACATTAAGTTTATTTATTATTTATTTAGAGAGAGAGAGAGCGCAAGCAGCGGTGGGGCAGAGAGAGAGAGAGAGAGACAGAATCTCAGGCAGGCTCTGCACTGTCAGCACCAAACCCAATGTGGGGCTCAACCCGGCGAACCGTGAGATCATGACCTGAGCCAAAAACAAGAGTTGGATGGTTAACCCATGGAGCCCCCAGGTGCCCAAAGGGACTAATTTAGATTCTCCTCCAGAGAAGTAACGACCTGGCATTTAAGCTGAGACAAAGTACCTGTAAAAGTCAAGGGAAGTACGTGGATAGGTGCGTGTGTGTGTGTGTGTGTGCTCGTGCATGTGCTTGCATGTGCGTGTGTGCACATGTGTGCATGCACGTGTGCATACGTGTGTCTGCAAGGTCTGAAGTGCAGCAATGACAGATTAGATGACTGTTCTTTAAAAGGGCAGGGCCGTGTCCCTTCAGGCATGAGAACAGAAGGCAGGAAGGGAAGGGAGCAGAGGATGGAGCAGCTCCTCTGTGGCTGGTGGTCGGTGGTCGGGAGGGCTAAGTGGGGAGCCTTCAAGACCCACAGTGGAGTTGGGGCTCAGGGTACCTGGGAGCTGAAAGTGGGGGAGGGCAGGAGGGATGAGGGAAGGGCCTGCTGTTAGCATGAACCAAAACGGAGGGAAGAGGTTTGGGAGATCAGCCGGAAGGCCAGACTGTGGACACAGCGCATTTGAGCATCGCCCCACCACCCCGCAAGTCCAAATGCCGAAATCCTGAAGGCGCTTGGGCGGGTGAGTCCGGAGCTCGGAGCTCATAAGAGATGAGGCATGGCCGCCAGGACACAGCCAGTGTGGTGTGCGGGGGCGGGGTGGGGTGGGGTGGGGTGGGGTGGAAGAGCACCCTGCGGGGTGGGAGCCTGAGGAGTCTGGTGACAGGATGAGCAGCTGCCTGTCACACCCCCCAACCCTCTCACTCCACCCCCAAGCTTTTATAGAGAAGGAAACAGGTCATTCTGAGCTGGTGTCATTTGGATGAGGCCATAGACCCTGAACCTCTCGAGTTGGGTTCAAGATCCAGACTTCCTGCAAGCAGGTGGGCCCTTCCCCCTCACCAGGCCCGGGGAGCAGCACCCCCGGTGCCCTGTAGGCAGGTGCCCCGAGCGTGGCACCAAACGGGCGAGGAAACCGCAGGCCCGCAGATGGGGAGCAGGAGGCCAGAGGGGCGCCGACGGTGCTGGCGCTGGGGACGCCCACCTTCTGCGCCCCCTCCCCCCCCACCAGCCCTTGAAGTCGGAGGCGGCTAGGGAGGCACAGAGGCAGAACCAGGTGCAGGAGATGGTAGGGCCAGGGTCTGGGGCTGTGGGCAGGGCACCGGGGAGGCGGCCCCCACCCCCACCCCGAGCTGCTAGGAATGTCCCCGGGGTCCCTGCGCCTTGGAGCGCACGCAGTGAGCCCGCTGTGTGAGGGGGCACTGGTGTGGAAGCTGTTCCGTGTTTTTTAAATACATCACCTGGAATTAGATGCCCGTTCACATGGCCTTTGTCCATTCTTGCCTTGAGCCCCTGAAGCAGGAGTTCATAAATCCTAGAGGAAGCCGAGGGGCTGGGAGGTCTGGGCAAGGGCTCTGTGCACTATGTCTCGTGCACCCCCCACGCTCCTGGTGGAATTCCCTCTGCCAACGGCGCCCTGTTCCCTTCCAGAGTCTTAGTGGGGAGGCCAAGTTAGCCGGTCACCGAAAGTTGTGGTGGCAGCAACGTTCAGGCTGGCGCTGCTGAGGCCTGGTGCTGTTTCTGCAGGAGCTGCTCTCAGGATGTTGGACAGCTTGAGACCAGTCACTTGCCGTGTTTTAGGGCAAGTGCCATCTAAAACAGGTCCTCCAGGTGCGACCCCAGAAACAGCAGTGTGGGCGTCACCGGGGACCCTGTTGGAAATGCGCCCTTCTGGCCCCCTGGTCCTCCAGAATCTGCCCGGCCTTCTGCTTCACAGGGTTGGGTCTTCAAGGCAGAGGTTTTCACCTTGGGAAGCCTGGACAGGTTCAGGGGGTCCTGGAACCTTCTACGATTGACTGCAAAACTGAGTGGAAGCATTTTCTGGAGACCATGCAGATCCCCTGGAAACCAAGTGCTGCAGGCTGCAGAGGACTCCTGCATCCCTTGTCCCACAACCCTGTCCCATGTGACCCTCTTCAAGACGGCAAGGACTGGCTGGCAGCCCTGGGAAGGGCAGGGCAATGGCCCCAGGGTGACACACCCAAATACGGGAGGCCATGCCACCTGCCTTGCCTGGGTGCGATCTGTCCCCCTGGGGGTTTTCCGCGTCCGCTCACGGATAATGGGCTGTACACGCAGGTTTGTGGGGACAGCCTCGCTGGGGTCACTCCCACCCACTGGAGGTGGGGGGAGCATCTGCTGCGTCTACCGGACCAGCAGCTTCACTTACATCATCCTAATTAACCGGCATGGCCCCTCCAGGCATCGTTCTTGTCTCACGTTAAAAACGGAACTCTCGGGGCAGGAGCAGTGGTGACTTGCCAGGGGAGGGCATGGGCCGGCCGGGACTGGAGCCCAGGTAGTTTTGATTGCTATCACCATGCTGTCACTCTGAACAGGGGTAGGAGGTGGCGGGCCACAGGGAGAGGGGCTCCGGGTCATGGGGTGCTGGTAACAGATGCATTATGGAGCTTGATGGAAAACTCACAAGCTTGTTTGAGTCAAAGTACAGTACAGCTTCAAAAAAGTGGGTTGGTTCGTGCTCTGTGCTGGCAGCTCAGAGCCAGGAGCCTGCTTGGGATTCTGTGTATCCCTCTCTGTGCCCCTCCTCTGCTCATGCTCTCTCTCTCTCTCTCTCTCTCTCTCTCTCTCTCTCTCTCTCTCAAAAATAAACATTAAAAGACTTTTTTAAAACCCCAAACAGTGGATTGGTGCCTTGGTGTCTGCACCCGTTCCTCCTAAGCCCATGGTCTTGTGGGCTGTCAGGGGGCCCCCTCCACACCTTTCACAGAGGTCCAGCCTGCTCACAACAGCCCCCAAGCTGGTCCAGGCCCAACTCTTCCACTCCATGCTGCCAGGGGACAGCTCCCAAAAGCAGCCAGGGCAGCGGGGACACTCCCCCTGGAGTGTGACTTGTGTATGAAAGCTAGAGAAAGCGCCCCTGGTGAAATCCTCTCAAAGTCTTCATAAATGTGGCCACACTGGCTTCAGGAAATGATATATGCTATCTACAGAACCCGGAGAGGAAAAAGATGGCTCTCATCAAGAAACTGAATTAAGATTCATTTATTCTAGGGCAAACTCAAAAGGGTTTTTTTTTTGTTGTTTTCTTTTTTAGCAAATCCTAGCACATTATTAACAAAAAAAATCTGTACATTTGCCATGATACACTTGAAAGTGAAACAAATAAGATATAAATACAGATATGGATGTAACATGAAAAGCCCCCCAAAACGAAAACAAAACCCAAAAACCCAACCTGGGGGTGTGGGGACCATGCGAGTGAACACAATGCCGACAAAACTATTTTGGTGGCTGCTAGTTTTCAGAGCATTTTTTTTTTCCATTTTCCAAACATCATTGTTAGCAAAGTCCTGGTGGGATTCTACAAAGTTCTTATTTGCTGTTCTTTCACGTGTAGTAGTATGCTTGATAAATAAAGGGCGGCAGGGAAAAAAATCAGACTGATGAGACCAAAGTTGATTGCATTACTTGCGCAGGGTGCGATCCCAGTGAGGAGCCACAGAGAGGCCATCCTGGGCTGTCTGCGGCCCGCACGGAAGCACACACAGTGGACTTGGACTTGAACGCAGCAGCGTGCCTGCGCCCGCCGCAGCCCGAGGGGCGCATCAAGCCGGGGAGCGGAGGCGGCTGGAGGGAAGCGGGGGTCAGTCGCTGACACGGTGGGCTCTTTGGGGCCCTGGACTGTCGGGTAAACGGGAGGCAAACAGTTTTGCAGTTTTGGGTGTTCCGACCGAACAGGAGCCCTGCAGGGAGGCGGCAGCGAGGCGAGGCAGCGGCAGCTGTCTGGCCGGAGGGCGGCGGGGTGGGGGGGGGGGCCTCCTTCCGGCGAGGTGCTGGCGGCATGCGAGTGTCCCCGTGGTGGCACCTGCGTGGGCAGCAGGTCTGCTTGCAACCGAAAGGTCTGTAGGTGATTGTATCCTTCTAGGTCGGGAGATTGAAGGTTGGGGAGGCGACATTCAAGGCTAGCCCTTTGTGAGTGCTATGAGGACATTCGGCGATGTTCAAGGTTCTTCCCAACTGCAGGCGGGGGTCCGTGAGAGCGGGGAGTGTAGAGTTCAAGGGGAACGGTCTTTCCGAACGCATGAGGCACACAAGAACTCATACATAACCTAGCAGAATGCACAGTTCTACAAGAGAAGTAATCAAAACGTGCCCTGACTCACTTGCCGAGTGTAAAAAGGAAATGCCATTAGTGAACTATTCACAGACAGTATTTATTGATGAAAGTAAGGCCTGGTCCTGCTATAGTTTGAGCCAAAAATAAGTCATAATATTCAACCACTTAAAATGCACCCCTGACGTTCCTTCAACAGCAGCAGTGGGGTACTTCCCTCCTCCAAGTGCAAGATACCCCCTATACCTACCTACCTACCTACACACACACACACACACACACACACACACACACACACACACACACACTTACTTTCTGTCTCTCTCAGTGAAGGCACCCGGGCCTCACTGTCCCGGATCTCTGTTTCCAGCGCCTAGTTCCAAGTAAAGCATCTGAATAACTTCTGAGTGAAAAGGGGTTCCCTGCTTTACAGTGATGCAACTTCCAAACAAGGCGGGGGCGGGGGGTGGGGCGAGATGGGGGTCTGGGGGTTTCGTCAGGGGACACAGCCTCTGCTTCTCAGTGCTGCTGGCTGCAGGGAGGCTCTGCATCCGAACAGCAGACACCTCATTACACACTAACACCAGAACAGCGTTTTTCTCGGGGAAATCCCGGTTCAATTTAGAGGACAGAAGCTTTCTGACTGGATGGAGAGTTTCCATTTCGCTTTAACAATTTTTCTCAAAACTTATTTAACCATATTCTAAATCTTTATGGTTCCTTTTATTGGAGCAATCAAACCCTTAAGGAAAACGGTTAGGAAGGGTAGTTTCTCTGGGAATTTCTCAGTGAAGAAACTTTAAAATAGGGTTTCAAATCCTGTTTTTCTGTAATTTGCCGCTCATCATTACTTTTTCCTTAAACAATTATTTCAACAGATGACCAAGGAAGTACTTTTGTCTGTAAAATTAAAAAAGATTCTGATACCTGGTCTCTCTAGACTTTCCCCTGATCCTAATCCCAAATTAAACCGAGAAGTCAAACCTGGGATGGCAGTTGCCATCTATCAGATGACCGAGAACACTTGCGAACCGAGTGGCTCTGGCGGAGGCTGGCAGAGGGAAAAGAGACGGTGCTGAGTCCAAAGACCCCAACAGAGCAGCAGGACCACAGGGGAGGCCTGCTGACAGAGTGCCCCCAGCCTCTGGGCAGTGACACAGACACACCCCTCTGACGGATGTTATAGATTTACCTTGACTTTTCTGTTTGAATTTAAACGGAAGAAAGAACGCGCTTGAGGACAAGCTCCTAACAGGGACAGCACGAGTAAGGAGTTCAGAGGTGTTGGGGGCCTGTCCTGGAAGGCCCTGCAGAGGGGGCCCGGGGCCTCTGGTCCAGAAAGGGTACAAGCAAATCCCACGTGTTTGTTAACAGACCATCTTCAGGCTTTTGTTTCTCGCCAGGATCTGACTCACTTTCTTAGCAGGTCTCACAGTACAACTGAAGGACATACGACCCTTTCCCGGTGTCACAGGCCACATCCAGAAGGAAGTAAGCAAAGATGAGACAGAAGCACGAATGAACACACCCTCCTCAACTGTTAGTAGCTAGGAGAAAATGCTACCTTCTACCCCGTAGCGGCTCATGGGCTCTGATTTGATAGGCCCGCGCCTCACACACACGGGTGTCTGATCTCTGCAGGCTGTACGGGACATGGTTAAGTATGGCTCTTTTCTTATTCCATTTGTTCCGTGTGAAGACTGCAATACAGGCCTTGCTTCCTTTACATTCAATACCAGTAAGATTCTACACAAAAGCTGGAAGGGACCAAAATACTGATTGTAATAAATATTTGCGGGCCTCCTTGTACTGACTGGGCAGCCGATGGGGGGGTGGGGGTGGGAAAGGTCTCTGAGAGGCCCCACCAATTGCTTCTAGGGCGACACAAAGAGACTCTGGCGCCACCATTAGCTGTGTGTGGACACGTCGGAGGAGGAGCTGCTGTTGCTGTTGGTGGTCTGGGCCCTCTTTATGTATAAGTTTAGTAGCTTCATCTGCAAAGAGAAGATGCAAATGGATTAGCAGGAGGAAAGCAGTCAGGGGGCTGAAGATGAAAAAAACCTCATGGGAATGCAAACTGGTGCAGCCACTCTGGAAAATAGGTGGAGGCTCCTCAAGACATTAAAAATAGAACTACCCTACGACCCAGCAGTTGCACTATTAGGTTTTTATGCAAAGGGCACAGGTGTGCTGTTTCAAAGGGGCACATGCACCCCAGTGTTTATAGTTAGCACTACCGACAACAGCCAAAGTATGGAAATAGCCCAAATGTCCACAGAAGGAGAAATGGATAAAGATGTGATGTATACATACAATAGAGTATCACTCAGCAATCAGAAAGAATGGACTCTTGCCACTTGCAACTACATGGATGAACTGGAGAATATGATGCTAGGCGAAATTAGAGAAAGACAAGTATCATGACTTCACTCGTATGAGGACACTAAGATACGAAACAGATGAACATAAAAGAAGAGAAACAAAAATAATATAAAAACAGGGAGGGGGTAAAACCTAAGAGACTCTTAAATATGGAGAACAAACAGAGGGTTGCTGGAGGGGCTGTGGGAGGGGGGATGGGCTACATGGGTAAGGGCCATTAAGGAGTCTACTCCTGAAATCATTGTTGCACTATATGCTAATTAGCTTCAATGGAGAAAAGAAAAGAGAAAAAAGAAAAGAAAGGAAAAAAAAGAAAAGAAAAGAAAAGGAAAGGAAAGGAAAGGAAAGGAAAGGAAAGGAAAGGAAAGGAAAGGAAAGAAAAAATCTCTGCTGACACATTGGTTAAGGCTCAGTGATACTGACTTTGGATTCCTGGCCTCCAGAACTGTAAGAGAATACATTTCTGGTGTTTTAAGCCAAAAAAACAAAAAACCAAAAAGATCAAAGGACAAAAAACAAAAAACAAAACAAAAAACCCCAAAACATCCAGGTGACAGTAAGAAAAGAGCATGCCCCTTTGAGAAATTCACAACACAAACATTTATTGAGTGCCTATTACGCATCGGCATCCGGCATACACCTGCCAGGAGTGAGGACCACAGCGATGGGAGGGGGTCTGAGCCAGGAGGAGGGGGAGGGACAGTAGGTTCTCAAGAAGGAATGAAAAGCATCCCTACAAGCAGGGGGGCCTAAGGGTTCCCTGAAAGTTGGGGTGTGAAGGGGCCACTGCGCCCAATAGCCCCACGTGCGCTGGTGGGGAAAGAAGGGTGTGAGCCCAGCTCCCCAGGGCTAAGGTCTGCTGGGCAAGGCTAAGGTCAGGTCTCCTGACCTTTCCACCGCTGCTGTAGCTGCTCTTTCCACATGATACACCTCCCTCCACCCCCATCACAAACAGTGAGATCATGACCTGAGCTGAAGTTGGACGCTTAACCGACTGAGCCACCTAGGCACCCTGGGGAAAAGACTTGAAATCAAAAAGTTTACAAGAAAGCAAGAAACTCATTAAATATTAATAAAAGGTCAATAGGCCAAGAAGATACAAGCACAGGCACTTGTGTGTATAATATCACACCAGCAAAATAGAAGAAGGAAATGCTGACAGAACTGAGGGTTCACCTGGAGACTTCAGTACCCCATCCTTAATGATGGAGAGAACAGCGAGAAAGAAGATGAGGAAACCAAAGACATTTACACCACAATAAACCAACTAGATCTAACAACTCATCCGGAACGCTCTACCCAGCAGGAGAACACACTAAGTGCACATGGGCCAGGCTCCAGAAAAGACTGTATTAATTAGGTCACATGTTAAGTCTCAATAGATTCACAGATCGGTATTTTACAGAGTGTCTTCTCCGACCACGACGGGATCAAGTTAAAAATCAGTAAAGGAAGAAAACTGAAAAATCCACAAATCTGTGGAAACTGAACAACACACTGGTAAAGAGCCCATGGGTTGAAGAAGAAATCACAAGGAAAATTAGAGAGCATCTTGAGACAGATGACAATGAAAACATCATACCCAAACTTCCGGATGCAGCATATGCAGTGCAAAGGAAATGTGTAGCTTAGATTAAAAAAAAGAAGAGTCTATATCAATCACCTAACTTTACATCTTGCTCTAGGAAGAGAATAAATTAAACCCAGAAGGAAAGAAGTAATAAAGACTAGAACAGTGACAAATGAAATAGAAATGCAATAGAGAAAACTCAATGAAACCAAAAGTTGGTTCTTTGAAAAGATAAATAAAATCGACAAATCTTTAGCTCAGTTTCCTAAGGAAAAAAGAAAACTCAAATTACTAAAATCATTGATGAATGTGGGGACATTACTAATGATTTTACAGAAATAAAAAAGATGATAAGAGAACACTATGAGGGGCACCTGGTGGCTCAGTCAGGTAAGCATCCAGCTCTTGATTTCAGCTCATTCACGATCTCACAGTTTGTGGGATCGAGCCTCACATCAGGCTCTGCTCGGATAGTGAGAAGCCTGGAGCCTGCTTTGGATTCTGTGTGTCTCTCTCCTCTCTCTGCCCCTCCCCCACTCACATTTTGTCTCTAAGATAAACATTAAGAAAAATTTAAAGTAATTAAATAAACAAAAAAACCCCACTATGAATAAATGTACACCAACAAATTAGGTAACCCAGATAAAATGGACAAATTCCTAGAAACATACATTGGACTTCATAAAAAAATTATGCATCAAAAGACAGCAATTAATATCCAAATACATGGAGAACTTCTAAAACTCAACAATTAAAAAAGACAGATAATGTCACTTTTAAGAGGCCCCTGAGTAGTCAAATTCAGAGAGACCTGACGTAGAATGGTGGTGGCCAGGGGCTGGGCGAAGGCAGTAACGAAGGATTACTACTTAGGAGATGTGGGGTTTCAGTTTTCCATGATGAAAAACGTTCTGGAGATGGATGGTGGGGATGGTCACACAATAATGTGAGTGTATTAATACCAAATGGTACACTAAAAAATGGTTACGATGGGAAATTTTATGTTATGGGT
>NC_043702.1:99971917-99986885 GCF_006229205.1 Suricata suricatta
GGACTGAAGAGGGCACCAAGTGGGCTGCCGAAGTGGAAGGGCACGAGGCCGGCCTCCCCGCGGCCTCCGAGGGCCCGGAGCTGTGACTGGCTTCGGTCAGGACCGGGCTCCAGAGCCGAGGCTGCCGCGGAGAGCAATGCCGGCTAGTTGGCTGCACAAAAGGGACTAGAAAACACCGGTGTCTTCTCAGTCCATTACCAGGGGGCAAATGAGGTGATGGGACAGTTCAACTGCCAGACAAAACCGGGGTCTGTTATTATCTGGGGATGAATGATAAACACCAAACTGCCTTCATGGATATGGTCTTCTAGTTCTCGCTGCTGCCAGGAACCACCTAGAACAAGCCAATGGAGGCCAGAGAGAGAAGAGGGTTCTTGGCCTAGTGCACTGCTGGTGACTCTTGGCTCAAGAGTTTCTAGATGGTGGCTAGGGAAGGTCAGTGAGGAGAAAAGGAAAGGAGAAGGGAAGGGAAAATGCAGTCAGGCAAGGCAGGCCGCCAACCACCTTCGAACCCGGCTGCTGACCTCTGTCTGCAAGAAGGTAAGGACAGGGTTTTCAGGAAAGGCTGATGTTCCCCCCCCAGGGGTCATCTGGCTGTGTGCCACCTTGATGAGGGCTGTCACAACTGAGGGGTGGGTGCTTCTGGAATCCAGAGGGCCGTCAGGGGTACTGCTCACCGCTCCCCTCCCCCCCGCCCCCGACAATGCCTGGGACAGGCCATAGGCCCAGAGTGTTGGCAGTGCTTGGAGGGGGGAGGGGGGGAAGCAAGGCTCTGAAGAGGACACCCACCGGCTACGGCAAAGGAACAGCGCTATCTGGAAAGAGAGGGGCCTCGCTGGTTGATTCCCTCTTCCATACGGAGCAGGTCAGGCACCTCTAGCTTCATGCTTTTTTACCCAGACCACTGCTGGCGCATTCTGAACTCCATGTTGTTGCACTAGTCCCCAGGGGTGGCCCTGTCACACAGCCGGCAGAGGCCTGCAAGGCCCGGGCTGTCAGGCACAGCTCCCGCCCCTGACTCTCCTGCCGGAGCACCCCCCTGCTGTCACTGGGCAGGCTCATCAGACTAAAGTTTACCTTTATTTATTTATTTTTTTACTTAATTTTTTAGGGTTTATTTTTTTTGGGAGAGAGAGAGACAGTATGAACTGGGGAGAAGCAAAGAGAGGGAGACCCAGAATCCGAAGCAGGCTCCAGGCTCTGAGCTGTCAGCACAGAGCCTGACTCGGGGTTCAAATCCACAAACTGCAAGATCGTGACCCGAGCCAAAGTCGGACACTTAACCGACTGAGCCACCCAGGCACCCCTTAAGTTTATCTTTAAACTGGTGAGCCCTCTCGCCCCTCTCTGTTCTGTATTCTGGCTCTGATTCTAACACCTGTGAAAGGAGGGGGGAGGCAGCAGGGCCCAGCTTCTGGTGTGAGCAGGTGCGGACCATTGTCACCCGCAGGGCACTGCTGCAGGCGAGAGCCCGCGTGCCCACGGCGATGCCCGCGGGCACTATACGCACCTTGCTCCCCGTGAGCTGTGCGAGGTGAGGTTTCAGCTCTTCTCCGATCACGGAATAAATCGCCACCAAGCAAAACACACTGGCCTTCCGCACGCTGCTCTCGGTGTTGTCGTATCCCTGCGGGGTCCGAAGGGACAGGACAGGAAATGAGATCAAAGATCTGCTTCGCGGTCTACGTCTCCTCAGCGTCTCCACAAGCACCGTCACAGTTTAGCCGTGGACTTGCTGCCAACAATTCCGCACCCCTGCCACCTGCTAGCATCACAGGGTGGGAGCAACCCGGCATGTCTGTGGGTGGGAGAGGGGGGCTGGCGAGTGGCAGCGGCCCTCCCTGCACAGCCACACCCCAGAGAGAGAGGGGGAGAGGGAGGGAGGGAGGGAGGGAGGGAGGGAGGGAGAGAGTGAGGGGGGGAGGGGGAGCGAGGGAGAAAGGAGAGAAAGAGAGAGGGAGATCGGGGAAGAAAATTAAGGGGGGAAATGGTGTGGACATCTGTGTGTCTACCTCCGGGCCTCTGTCGCCCCACCCCCTACCCCCACAAGGTGGGACAAGACGCCGAGCTCTCAAGCAGCCCTGAGGACTCTGCAGCCTCTGTCCTCCCCCTGCCCCAGATAATTCAGTCCCAACAGTCTGCACTTGAACTCCCGAGTGCTCAGCTAGGCAAGCAGCAGCATTTACTTGATGTGGAGCTGATTTCTCTCCACCTTCCCCACTGAAATGGCTCTCGCCCTACAGGGCCCACGTCTACACCAGCTCTTCCGTGAATACTTCCTCTGGCCCCAGAAACCCCCACGTGCACCTACGGTAACTTGCCCGCAGTGCCCCCATCACCAGCTGCCCATGCGGCCGCACCGTGTCCCACGGCAGGGCCGACAGCCCTAGGGACACACCGAGGCGCCGCAAATGTCTTTTATCTTCTCCATGCTTCACGCTTAGACGGCTCTCAGTGGATGTCTGCTGGATGGCGGGGCAAGGACCATTGCTGGGTGGGCACTCTCACAGCCCACCCTGCCCAGGGCTGGGCCCCCACCCACCATGTGCAATAAGGGTTTGCACAAAGCATTAGTGACAGCAGCAAAAATGACCAAAACATATTTCCAGTAAACAGAAAGCTCATTCTGGGGGCCACAGCTCCAGGCTGCCGGGAAGCTCTTCCTGCCACACTCAGGGGAGGGTGCATCGAAAAACAGAGAGGGCCCAAGAGGGGTCTGAAGCACAGGATGGCGCCCACCCTTTGCCGGCCACCCCTCGGTCGAGCAGGGATGGCCAGGCCCCCGTGCCCACCTGCAACAGGCCGGGGATGATGTCGGCCAGGAGCTGCAGCAGGGACTCCTTGGCAATCCTCTCCACGACTTTGGTCTGCATCTTGATGGCAGCCAGGTTGATGGGGTAGTCGGCCGTCTGGATGATGGGGCACAGGACCTTGATGCACTGCTCCGGGTGGATGGAGCTGGCCAGCGTGGACGCCGCCTCCTCGGCTGCTCGTACCACCTGAAACACCAGGGCCCCAAACACGTGAGCTCCCGGAGAGCGAGCAGCCCTGCCGCCTGGCTTCGGGAGCGACAGAAGTCAGCCAACGCCTCCGGCTAACCGTGCACAGGTCAGCAGGAGCGTGGAGGTTTTGAGTCTCCAGGGGATGGGGCCACGGGAAGGCGAGGAGGCAGGAACTCGGACTGCACCAGAAACCAAGGAGAAGCCGTTCTCCAAGGGTAGCCTCCCCTGTGATGCTCCTGAGAAGGTGCTGGAAATGCTAGTTCCCTGGCCCCGCTGCAGCCCTGCTCAATCAGACTGGGGGCGGGGGGAGGTGGAGCCCAGCAAGCTGTCTTAATAAGCACTTCAGAGGGTCTCTGTACAGGAAAGATTAGGACCTAAAAAGAATAAATGTAATACAGATGCTTTCCAACAGCGTGGGGGGATATCTACAACTAAAATAACCAGAGGGAAGCTGGGAAGGAAAATCAGAGCGGCTCCAACACTTGTGATGCCACGAAGGCACCCAATTGTGAAGCAGTTGGAGAGGCTTTTCCGAGAACCTGTGCTCCTGTCGCCACACCTTGAACTTTGAAGAAAGTGAACGAAATGGCCACCTCACAGCCAAAGGAGCAGCCTGTGACCTATGAAGAAATCACGACATGCTAGGATGCCCTGCTCCCTGTGCTAGAGGTCACCAGAAGGGCCACAAAGAGCCTCTGTGACAAAGACAGAAGATAAATGCAAAACCCGGCAAGGAACAGAGTGCAGGCTTCAGCCTTGGAGGGCTAGATGCCAACCCCAGCCACCTGTTCACAAGTGCTCCCCCCACCACCTCATCTGTAAAATGGGGATGCCTCGCACAAATCATCTAAATAGTATCAAAATATACTAAGTTATTCAGTAAATGATGTCACCCCTACTAATGACACAGTACATATATAAATAAGTAAAAACACCAGGCTGTAAACATGTAGGTTTTTTTTAATTAGTATTTTTTCAAACGTTTTAATTATTTATTTTTGAGAGTGAGAGAGAGACAGAGTGTACAAGCAGGGAGGGAGTGGGGGGGGCGGGGAGAGAGAGAGAGAGAGAGAGAGAGAGAGAGAAAGAGAGAGAGAGAGAGACAAACAGACAAACAGGGAGACACAGAATTCGAAGCAGGTCCCAGGCTCTGAGCTGTCAGCACAGAGCCCAACGTGGGGCTTGAACTCATGAACCGTGAAATCATGACCTGAGGTGAAGTTGGACACTTAACCGACTGAGATCCCCAGACACTCTGGTGTATGCATTTTCTTATAAAACGTAATGAAAATCTAATGCTTTTCCCAACTGCCAGCCCTGGACTGGTCATTCCACCTAGACCCTTCTCTGCTTTGTGTTCTGTTGTTCGAAACAAGGCAGCCCTCTTTACCTCAGCAACAAGACCAAGGTTACCAGCTTAAGCCCTCAACCTCCCCAGTGCTCTCCTGACTGAAGCAATCACTGACCAACAGAAACAGCAGACTATCTGGAGAGCATCTTCTTGATGTGCACAAGGGTGGGCTAAGATGTCAACGCATGCAGGCCAGGACACACAGAAGGGCACCCGGAGTCATGTGGTGGACACGCAGGGAGCACAAGGTCACCGCAGGGCCCTGACCACTGCCCGCTCACTCTAGGAGGGGCAGGGTCAGATCTCCGGGCTCTGCAGTCATGGCTTTGGAACAAGCCGTAGCTCAGTTTAGCTGGGGCGGCATTATGCTGTGAACAGGACTCCCTTCCCTGTGGACCATGTCAGTCAGCCTGTTTGCTCGGCGAGCAGTAAAGTGGAATCCTTCCAACACAAGGGGGCGGAATTCAGCTCACTTAAAAACGATGTATCTGACTGGACTTCAGCTCGGGTCATGATCTCACAGTTCATGGGGCTGAGCTCCGCAATGGCTGGCCCCTCTCTCTACTGCCCCTCCCCTGCTCTCTCGCTTACTCTCTCAAAATAAATAAAAATAAACTTAAGCAAAAACCCAATTATTTCTAAGGCTGGTCACGCTGCACTGATAGGCAGCTCTCCCTGGGCTGCTCATGTCCCAACACCTGGCATTTAATGCTGTGAAAAACCTGAAGGAAACACATGTTCACCAGTTATCTTGGGGAGGGGGATTAGATTATGGGTAATTTTATTTTCCTCTTTGTATTTTCTATATTGAGAAATTGCCATGAAAAACCGTTATAGCAATATTAGTTCACAGTAAGGAAAACAGGTTCATAAAAATCTAAGTGTGTTTTTGAGATCGGGGGAAGTTCACAGTTCAGCCCCTGGTGCAGGGGGCACAGGGAGGACGGGGTGCTGCACCCCGGGAGCAGGCGGCCTTTGTCTTTTGGGACGGATTTTGAGCCCCCGCATGGAGTGCACCCCCTGGGTGCTGGCTGAGCCCGGTGCCTCTACACTGTTAACACAGAACGTTACTGTGATAATTATGGCTGACCTCGTACCCTCCTTGCACAGCGGGATGACCTCTCCTTCTCAACTGCTAGAGCTTTTCTCTGTTGCTGGCACCTCATGCCAGTTCCTTTACATTCTTGCTGACATTCCCACGTGTGTCTCCTTCTTCCCAAACAGGCTGCAAGGCCTAGCAGACAGGCTGGGGCATTTCTTTTGTACCCCGAAGTACACAGTCAGGCCGGGCACTTACCGGGTGTCCAACATTTACAGATGGAGTGACCTTCACTCTGTCTGCCTGAGGGTATGTTTCTACTTGAAGCCCTACTTCCTGAACGCTCAAAGTTCTCTTTCTTTCTTATAAGAGGCCTTTGGAACTTTCCCTGGAAGGACCTGCTATCTCCTCAAGGCACTGACCAAAGTCTAGGGGTCTCAGTAAGTATGCTCACGGCCCCGTCAGCTGGCCAGCCTGCATACACTGGTGGGGGCGTACATCGGGATATGCGTCAGTCCTTCCGAGAGTAAAAATGGGGACCAGGATCAGCAGGGTTCAAGAGTAAACACTGCACGTGAGAGAAGACAGGGGTCAAGAACACCCGAGATTTATCTGCACGGATTACATACGTGAAAGGTCAGGCTGGGGTGCACAGCATCGTAAAGGGATCATTTTACTTTCAAAGAATCCTATTCTCAGTAAGCCTGGAAGAGCAACTGGTCTTGCATCTCGGCCTTGTTCTGTGTGTCACGTACGCACTCGTTCACCCGTCTCAGGCGCCAGGATGACGGACGGGTCCTGGGCCATGCCCACACAGTGCTGGCAGGGTGGGCTGCATGTCGGGGGGCTGAGGAGTGTCTGCAGCAGGGCCGGGGTTAGATGAAAGGAAATTGATGAGGGGCAGGATGCAGAAGAACGTCTGCACAAGACTTCCCGGGTGTTCTTCAGGGGGCCTCCAGTCCCAGGGAGGTGGAGCCAGCCCTCCTTGCCTCTGCCCCTCTGCGCCCCACAGTAAGTGGGTGGTTTGGGCCAGCCAGGCAGCAAGCATGAACTCAGTCACATTGATGTCCCTGCCCTCCACTTCACATACACACGAGAATGAGACTATTTACAGGAAGCTCACTGTGATTTTTTTTCTTGCCAGCTCCATCCCCTGCAAAGTGCAGCTTTTCTCACACAGGCCCCCCAAAAGCAGAGTGCTGGGTGGCCCTGGTGCACTTGCATGACCTTTAACCTTTCACCCCGAGAGAGGCAGCTCCACATTGCATGGGTACCTTCTCGGACTCTGAGAGCAGAGCGGCAGACAAATCTGAGTTCAGTGCTCTGGCAAGACACTCCATCGGTCTGAACCTCGATATTTAAAATGGGGATTTAAAAAATACTGACGTTGGTAGATTTGGAGAGAGAGAGAGAGAGAACATACAAATAAAGGACAGCAGGAAAGGGGCCTCCAGGAGGCACCGTGGGGGACCAGGGAGTTCCGAGGCTGCCACGGAGCAGGGCTCGTCCAGAGGACCCCTCTGACCTGGGCTAGTGCCCACATTGAGTGGGTCTGCCCTCGCCAAGAATCTATCCAAAGAGCTAACCTGAAAGCAGGCTCACATATGTCAATATGGCATGGAAAGCCAGCAAGGCTTGGCTCCCGCCCGTGTGCAGAGCCGTGTCTTTGCCTCCTTCTCCCTCTGTGGCTTGGTCACACTGAGCTGCGGGCAGGCCCTGCACGTGCCCCCCGCCCCCGGCCCTCTCCCAGAGCCCTTGACTAACCCCTCCATTCCTCCTCAGTGTCGCTCACTGGTGCTCTCCACTGGCCGGGCCAGGTCTCCTTTGGGACCCACTCGCTGCGGTATGACTCTGGGGGCCCTAGAGTGGGCCTCCCACTGACAGAAGGTTCCCTGAAGGCAAGCTCCCACCTCAGCCCCCTTTCATCCCCCCTCACCCGAAACAGTGTCCAATATGCACAAGCTATTCAAGAAATGCTTGTCAAACGCGTTCTCGTACAGTGTACAGGTTTTGTTAAATGGTCGCGCTGGCAAAGTCGCCTCTGGGGCACGCCCCACTGAGCTGCACCAACTCAGTCCACCCAAGGAGCTAGCTAGCTGGGAAACTGAGGGGGAAGCGAGCTCTCGCCAAGAGAGTGACCTGGGGCTGGGGTGCAATCAGCTGTAGGAGGCCCGGAGGGTCCCACTCCAGGTGACGCACTAGGAAGGTGGCACTTCTGTCCTTTGTAAAGGACACTGTCATTCAGGTTAGTGTTTTCCTAGCAACTAGGAAAATGAATTACCCTACGATGAAGTGCCTTTGCACCCCCTCAGCTCACACGCACCCCTCAGGTTGCTGCAAGCCCCCGGTGCACTTGGGGGAGTCAAGCATTATGAAATCACTGCTTGCAAGTGTCCGAACACAGCACTCAGAAAGCTGAGTGGTACCAACTGAAGAGAGTTTTGTCTTTGTTTTTAAACATGGGCAAAACCAGAAGGGTCAGAAAACACTGGATAGCCTCATAGGGATGTCCCGGGTGGAAAACACTGACGTCCACAGTCAAGAACCGGCTGGAGAATGGGCGGCAGCTCTGTGGGATGTCAGGGGAGAGATAGGCCTGGAGACAGCCTGGGATTCAGGTGCTGGCAGTGCCACCTGACAGTCTTGACAGGAGCAGACAAGTGCCCCATACCCCTCGGGATGCAGAGAGCATTACTGAGTCACGAAAATATACCGCAGGCTCGTGGTGAGAGCGCCATCATAAGGTCCCCTTCCCTCCAGCCTTTTGGTACGCTCCTGTCATTCAGGAGAGAGCGGGCTACCCTACAGGGAGCTGTGGGCCAGCAGATTTTCAGATGTGCTAAGCCAAAACCCACACACAAGGAGAATTTCCTTGTATAAAACCCCAGGAATTCTTGATGTCACCTGCATGAAGCATTTAATCCAATGTATCTAACACACAAAGGTTTTCTGAAAAACATCTGAAAACAGAAAGCCAGAAGATATACTTCAAGATGGCAAGTTTGAGGCCCTCTTTCTTAACAGAGGCTGCAGCAAGTTTCCCCAGACAGACCCCACTTTTGCTGAGGCGAGGGAGTTGGTGTTCTGGACTTCCCTCTCGGTGCCAAGCCCCCAGCGTCTGGCGAGCTGCCTGAATTGGGGTGAACTTTAGGTTTTGCCCCTGTGTTCTATGTAACATAAGAAGCAAAGATTATAAATGTAAGCAAACAGAGAGCAAAAGTAAACACAAGCACCAGAAAGAAAGGAGAACAATTCTGTTTAGTAGACAAGGTGGCCAGAAGCAGCAAGGAATTGGGGGTGGGGTGGGGTGGGACACGTTTATAAGACAGCAGCATCAAGCAGGTTATAAACCACCTTGACGTGATCAGAACTGTTCCAGATCTGATTTTGCCACAGTCTGGTTAGAAATGTGGGGATTCTTCCCTTTCAAAGTTAGTGAAGCTAGCTAGGAAAAGCAGAATTTCCTCATCGGACTTTTTTTTTTTTTTTTACAAAATGAGATCATTATTCAGGATATTGATGACTGTTTGCTTAGAGATAAGGTTTCTTTTAGAGCACAGAACTTGTCAAAATTTGGACTGTGTGTTTTAAGTACACAAAGTTTGATTTGGCTTTGTCACAGACACACCAGAAAAATTGGCTAAATAAGAAAATATTTTTTTTAATGGAAAAAAAAAAAAGGGCAAATGTTCCTAAACAATGACTGGCATCAAAGAGTTCATCCCAGGGGCACCTGGATGGCTCAGTGGGTTGAGTGTCTGGCTTTGGCTCAGGTCATGATCTCACGGTTCATGGGTTCAGGCCCCGTATCAGGCTCTGCGCTGACAGCTCAGAGCCTGGAGCCTGTCTTCAGATTCTGTGTGTCCCTCTCTCTCTCTGACCCTCCCCTGCTCACACACACTCACTCTCTCTGTCAAAAATAAATAAAACATGAAAACAAAATAAAGAAAAAACCAAAAAAACCCACCAAGAGCTCGTCCCAGTGTGGCAAACCTAGCTCAGCGCCTCAATCACGAGGAAGCTAAGGAAAAGGCTGGCGCCACCTTCTGGGGAGAAGACCTTACACAAATGGGATCTGGATGGACAGGGAGGTGTGGGACCCACTGGTGTCCTGGGGAGATTCCATCCTTCGTAAAAGACTGGCACTCCTTTAAATTCCAGGATGTAAGCTGTGTGTGAGTTCTCACCTAGCTAGGCTCAGTGCCATACCAGATGGAGAAAGGAAGGGAAAAAAAATGCTCCAGGTTCAATGTCCACAGACCCTAGTTTTGGACCCGGTTCTGTCATGGACTAGTGAGGTGGTCTGGGAAGAAATTTCTTCTACCTTCTAGACGTCAGTTTCTCTCATCAGAAAAATGAGAGTGTGAATCATGAACGTTCGTATGATCTTGTTATAACACATTATCTCCACCCCAACTTAAGGAAAAGATGCCCATGAACATTTCTGGAGGCTGAGGATGAATGACACGATGTCTAACAAGACAGCCTTCACATGTTTGCCTGGAAAAGCACATCCTGGGCAACATGCTCTCTCTCAAAGGCAGTTAGGCGGGAGACATTCCTGGGGGGTGGCTGTGTCCGGTCCCGGAGGACACTGTGGATACTGGGCTGGCCGGCCTCTCAAGAAGGGCAAAAGGAACAGCCTAAGGGCACCTGCGGGGCTTAGTCGGTTCCACAACACAAACCGTGTTTTAAAATTTACTCAATCGAACTTAAATAGATGTATTTTAAGAAGTACCGTCATATGTGCTTTGTGTAAACTTTATGAAGCTTGTCAACAATTCTATTCAGAGTTGATCTACTTTCCTTGATGGAAGAGGAGAGAGGAGGCAGTATCTTCAGTGACGTGAGCCCTGCGGGGCACAATGCATCTCTGAGCCCTTGGTTCACCCAGTGCACTCGCTTTTCAAGACGCACAGACCTGTCCACAACCACACAGCCAGTGAACAGCACAAGTAGGAGGAGGCGCCAGGCCTTCGCACTCCAAACTCGAAGGTTCTGATGTTCACCAACGGCCCTCTGCCCGTCTCAGAATAGGAGCTGTTTCTCTGATGCCTTCTCTGAAGCTACAGGAGCCAAGAGGCAATGAATGGCAGAGCAACTTCGCCAGAGAGGAGGATCCAATCACTAGCCCCAAAGAACAGCAGCCAGCACTGCCGTTCGGAACCGGACACTACGCCTGGCACTTCACGGCAAGCCTGTGGGGCGGGGACATGCTGTCTCCACTCGACACACAGAACACGAAAGCAGTCTTGGCTTCGTGGAGTCAATGGAGGCACATCTTCTCAGCCAGTGCCCCCTGGTCCTGGCCATGCTGCCCGGCTCAACGTTGGAATCCCCTCCCTAGCTAGTGCTCTCTCACCACGTCAGGCTGTCTTCCAGGCGGCTCTGAACTCCCTACGCATCTCACTCGGGACCACACATTTGTTTTACCCTCGCCAACACCATGAGCTCTTTGAAGACTGGAGCCCTGCCCCCCACTTCCAGCCTCCTGCCTCCACTCATAAAACATTTACCAGAGTTTGTGCTCTGAGTGTCAGACTGTTGGCTTGGCAACTTTTAACCTTTAGAGGATTACACTGGCTTCTGGTTTTTGCCTTTCTGTTGAAAAGACCAAAAACATGCAAAGGAAATAGGGTTTCTAGCCACATCCCAAGATTGGGGTAGGGGAAAACTGAATAGTTAGGACCTGTGAAGGTAGGTTTGTTACTTAATAGCAACTTCTAGTACCTGGAGGCTAGATGAGATACAGATAATCATCTAGTCCACTCCCTGGGCTAACAGATAAAAGCAAGCACGGTCCAGGAGAGGTGCGTAACTCCTCCAGGGTCCCACAATGCACTGTTCTCCAGAACCCGAACACGTGGGCCTGGTTGTGGTCGCTGTCCCAGGAGGCTTCTAAGGACCATTCCAGAGGGGCGGGGGGCTGGTTAGGTCGTGGTCAGATAGTGATTTTTGTTGGTATTTGAAGGAGAACGATCAGCTTGCTAGAATAAAACGTCTTCCCTCTGCCACACCACTGCTTTTCTCTGGCCAGGATGCCCGTCAAGAGGCATGCATGCAACACAGCACCCCAGCAGGATGAAGCAGAATCCAGAAAACTAGTCCGCAAAACGTCCTCTTTTGTTCTTAAAATAATTCTGGTCTAGCTTTACTTGTAATTCCTTACAGTCCTAGAATAAAAAGTTAACTCTGTATGATTTAAAAAGAAAGCCCCTAAAGACAAATGATGGTTGTTTTGTATTTATCTAAGAATCCAACTTCCCCAAGCAAGCCAAATGGCCCGAGGCTGGACTGTGATGCCTTAAACACCCAAATAAACATTTGGTGACCCAGTATGGGACACGAAATTATGCTGACATTTCCTTCCTTTATTAGAAAAATATAACTGCATACTCACTCATGTAGCCAGGTTCAGAAAAAGCTACACTTAATGATCAAAATGTTTCAATTATAGGGAACCTGGGGGGCTCAGTCGGTTCAGCCTCCGACTCCTGATTTTGGCTTGGGTCATGATCCTAAGGTCTTGGAATCGAGCCCTGCATCAGGCTCTGAAAGAGCCTGGAGCCTGCTTGGGATTCTCTCCACCTCCCCCCACCCCCATCCCTGCTCACTTACACACTCGCTTGCTTACTCTCTCCTGCCCCTTCCCAGCTTACGTGCTCACATGCACCCTCTTTCTCTCTATTCCTTTCTCTCAAAAACAAACACCTCAATTCTAGAACATCTTCAAGGCACAGAGCTCACACTTCCCTCAGGTTTAAGAACATATCTAGCAAGCACGTCCACATTTTGGGGACTGTGTGTGAGGCGCAGTGACTGGGAGCAGCAGCAGTTCTTACATGAAGTGTGTGTAACATGATTCAGGACTCGTGTTTCAACAGCTTACCGAGAAATAGGTGCTTCCGAACAGGTAAGGATGTGGACATGGTCTCCTGTGGCAATATCTGTATGGTGTATGACCATTTTCACACCGTTCTGCCTTAAAGTCTCACGACGGTCAAGCTTTGGAACAGCTCACCCAGAGGTGATGAGACCCGACACACAGCTGGACAGGACACATGCATGGACTGAGAACGAGGTTTTCCGCCTCAGGACACACAGCCCATGTGGACCCCAGAATCTCATTCATACCACAAGTCCTCAGCCCTTGAGGATCGCCACAAGCTACCACCACCATAAACTGTGGTGACCTCACTAAGGACACACTGAATCTCGGTAGCAGAGTTTATTTATTAAACAGGTAAACAGAAGGAGTTAGATAACGGAGAAATACTCAAATAAGGAATGTGAAACCATGTCTTTGGGGACAAACACCAACTTCTTCAAGAGAAACTCTAAACTGGCATCCAAATCCTCTTACAAGATCTGTGTGGGACGCCTGAGCGAGATCTAGTGCCCGGTACATTTCCAATGTGTGACCAACATGTTCCGCACGCATGGTTTCAAAGACCCCGAGAACACAGACTGTGGCTTAAAGGATGAGAAAATAAGCCGTCTTATCATTAGCCTTATCATCTCCCCTGAGAGCTTTGATGACAAATTTCAACTTCTAGAAATGGTGTTTCGGTAAGCTGCCCCTTGCTGCCAATGTCCCAGAGCCACTCGCAGCGTGCGCCATGGTGCAGCCACCACCCCAGCAGGCAAGGAGAAGCACCTGAAGGTTAAGGCCTTGGAGCAGCCTCGTGTCAGCCTGCCGGGTCCTGCCAAAGCCTGGGCCTGTCTGTGCTCCCTCAGAGTAGAGGCTCCGAAAGGGCTCCACAAGGGGGATTCCGGAGGGCTCCAAAGAACGCACTTCAGAAGTAGACTCTGCTCTGCATGACTGATACAACCACTGGGTTTGGGTCCTTTTCATAAATGTCAGAGCCATGTCTGACTGTAGTGACAAGAAAATGTAACAACTAGAGAAATACCGTGTGCAACAGTCTATGCCAACAAGACAGCCACAGCACAAACTTGAAGTGTGTCCAACTATTCTGCCCTACAAAACAAAAACAGGGAATGCATGGGGATAGTCTGCATGTAAGGAGAGAAAGACAAGAAGAATTTCATAACAAAAGAAAAACAAAATAACCATACTTAAATCCTATGTATATACATGTGCCCGAAGTTAGGAGCTTCTGGCCAAGTAGTGAAGTTTCACAAGGAACGACAAGGGCGCTCAAGGTGAGCATGACAGCATGCAAAGCAGGGCAGGCCTGCGGATAAGGCCTCCAGTGTCCCTCCTGTACTCCGCACAGGGTGTTTCCCCCGCCCGTGCTATCAGGCAAGCATGCCCGCAGTGCGGGCACCCCACATGAAAACTGGGAGCTACTAAGTTTAAGCAACAGGTACTTTCTGCTTCTATCCCTCAGGCAACTTAAAGGACTTCACGCTTAAGAACTTTCCCTACTGAATTTCTTGTTTTGCAGGGGGAAAAACACCCCAATAAACGAGATCCTTCAAGAAAACACCTCTGTAAGAAATGGATTACCTAATTCTGCTCACTTGTACTTTTTAGGGTCCACTGACAAAGTTCCAAAGTTTAACATCAGGACGCCAGCTGGAGACACAGACACCTTCAAAGGGGACAGTCAGTAAGTGCCACACGCCATGGAGGGCTGATCTTCACCTTGACACCACACTCCTAGCAGGTCTTCTCCAGAGGAGACAACTAACATCAGATGTTTGCAAGAGAAGGATCAATTTTATTTTTGCTTTTGATCAGATATTTAAGAAGAAGTTATTAGGTTAAAAAAACCACAGGCTGAGCCAGTGGCCCCTTAAGAGACACCCAAGCTACTCCATATCTGGTTCTGCCCACAACTGCCATGTGTCACTTGACAGATGACAGCATTTTCTGGATCCTCCTCCCACACGCAGGAAAAACAGCGCTGACCACACTAGCTCACATGGGCCCCATGGCTACTGTGACAGGAGTGTGCCCTGCTCCAACAGGACTGGTGTGCACTAGCACACAACGAAGCCAGGTTTTGGAAGTGTTAACGGTTTAAAGACACACCTATCACCTTATGGACCTGTGCTGTGCGAGGACTCTCAGGCAGAGATGCCTGGACAGAGCACGAGATTGTGGTGCAGGTTTCAGGATGTCAGACCTGTCCCCGTCTGGCAGCCACATAAGCCGCTAACAGAGAAACACCATGATTTAGGGTTCAGATTCTTTTTGTTGACATATTCTTGCCATTCCCTTAATCCACAAATGGCCTCACGAGAGTCACGTGAGACTCAACTGAGCAAGTGGTTATGAGTCAGTTGGGGTCGAATCCATGGAAGTTTTCTAAAGTTCTAAGGATACAGTCCCAGTTCCCACAGTGCCTTTGATTGGAAAGGTGTTACCGAAACCATCCATATTTCACTGTGCTTTGTAGGTCTCTAGATACTGAAGGACTGCTGAGCCACGGAGGCTGGACGCTGCAGTGAGCAACCGGCCGAGGACTTATGAGTGTCCTCAGGGCCTGTCGGAAGTGTGCGCGGTGCAGAGACACGTGTTCCTGGCTCTCTGGTGGGCATCTGAGGTGCCAGGATGGCTGGTTAGCATTTTACATGTTCAGGAGTGAGCGGGAGAGGCAGGGACAC
>NC_043702.1:99986985-100152821 GCF_006229205.1 Suricata suricatta
CGAATGCCCCAGGAAATGGCAGAGCCCTCCTTCTGATGGCAGCAGCCTTAGGGACTGGTCAGGCCTGCTGTACACTCGGAAAGGGAGTCAGGGACCTACCAAAAAGCACCAGGCCCTGAATGGCACCTGGGCTCGGCCGCCACCCTGCCCCAGGGCCTGGGCCATGTTCTAAGGGAGTGACCCTTTTTTTTTTTAACATTGTTTTTTATGTTTACTTATTTTTGAGAGAGAGAGGGAGAAAACAGAGGAGGCACACAGAGATAATCCCAAGCAGACTCCACACTGACAGCAGAGAGCTTAATGCAGGGCTTGAACGCCTGAATTTCGAGATCATGACCTGAGTAAGAGTCAGATGCTTAACCGACCAAGCTGCCCAGGCGCCCAGGGAGCGATTCCTTGCCTCAGGCTGCACACTCCTCTCTTCCCACAGCCTCACTGCACCCCCAGACCTGTCTGCACGGCTCTAGGGCCAGAGGCCTGGCTTACCTCCTTATGGGAGTCTTTGTGGGCTTCCAGAGTCTTCATGATCGTCAGCTCGGCGTAGTTTTTAAATCTTGCTGGCTGGTTTCTCAGAATCTCCCGCAGGACTCTCAACGCCAGTGCTCGGATGGAATGCTGCAGCACACGAGGAAGGGGAGACGTTAGCAACAACCCCCAGCGTTTCCCTCACACACCGGCCCAGAGCGTCTGCAAGCAGGCAACCAGCCTGCACCCCCGGTGTCCTGCCAGCACCTGATGCAGGTCACACTGCTTTGGTGGCATAGGCTCCTCAGGCAGCCAGTGGCATGAGGTGGGCATAATATGCCCGCACAGACTTTCCCAGGATCTGGCACCTAGATGGGGCCCTGATGACGGTTTCTATAATGAGCCAGAAGAGCGAACTGAATGAGGGCGATACGTCTAAGTTCATTATCCATTTCCCAGAGGGTTTCCAGCTCTTCTGAGGTGGGCAGAGGCATGCAGATTACCCTTGGTAAAGAACAGGTAACAAGCATCTAACCACTTCATCACCTTGACCTGTAAGGCAGCCACAGAGCTGTCTTTACTCCCAAGCTTCTGCGTGATGAGATCACGGCGGAGGGGCACGCGCACCCGCCTCGAGGTGTCTGAGGCCCAAGTGGCACCGTTTGGAGGAAAGCCAGTCCAACAGGCTCCTAACCTCACTAAAAGAAGATGGGTTTACTCCGAACTGAGCACCTCCCGATTCTTCGTCACTTGTGTGTATCATTGGCACACTGATGCACTGTCTGCCTGCTCTCTACTGAAGTCACTTTATCTCCCAGTGGGGTCCAACCAGGCAGGCTCCTTCCGTCTGGCCTCCCCCTCCACCACACCATTACCCTGAAGCATCAGGAAGAAATCAGTCACCATGACATGCGCCGGCACCCTGCACACTGTCTTCTGTCAAAGTAACCACAACGTGACCCCGAGAGTGACCTCTACCATGGGCTGTGCGGCGCTTCCTCAAAATTCACCTGGCCCTGCCCTTGAGTTCTTCATCCCACCTACTCTGTCATTTCTGTGGCCTCACAGAGCCTGGCGCAGAGGTGGGGCTTGACCGCTAGGGATTCATTCAGACAGTTCCCAATGTTTGCTGCCGTGTCCGCATACAGGACCGGCACACGGACAGGAGCCGGCAGGGCTCTGACTGGGTTACCCCCGACTTTAACAGTTATCTACGTGGTGCCCATGTGGATTCCAGCCTGGACACGGCACAAATTCCTCACTGGTCACCTTCAAATGTCACAGTGCGAAAAGAACAGAAAATAATCTGTGCTCTAGAACTTCTTGCGGGACCAATTAAAATTACTGGAACTGCTCCCATGTGCCGGCGGAACCGGCACAGAATACCAGGGAAGGCAGGATCTAGTAGGGTCTTTTAAAAAATGAACTTTTCTATTTCTCAATTACGCATGAAACCTAAAACTCACACAAAAAAAACCTCACTGTAAAAAGCCATTCCATGCTAACAAAGGTGTAAGAAATTTTGTGTTAAACAAGCTCACGTGGCAGTTGAGTTTCCCTCAACTCCTGCAAACTCAATTATAGAAAAAACATGCACAGAAACAAGCTAGGAATGGGTCCTGTCTCTGACAAAAACATGACCTAACTGGTGCTCCGGAAATACTGGGAAAATGTTTTCATGTCAACAAGAAGGCACAATAAAGAAAGTCAAGCTGAAGCCCAAGGTAAGCAGAACAGGGCATAATAACCCGTCACAGGGGAAGGGGGGCCGTAAGGACAAGGAAGGCGCCTCACATCTTTGTCCCCGAGGGTCTCCAGCAGCAGGAGCAGGACGGTCTTGAAGTGCTCCTCCCAGACGCCCAGGCTGTCCTCCCGCGTGATTTTGAGCAGCTCCAGCAGGGCGCCTTTCCGCTCCTCCACCCGCTCGTTGTGGTTGGACAGCTCTTTCAGAAGGTCAGCCACCAAGTCAGAATGGTCAATGGGCACTGGAGAGACACCGGGAAGAGACAAGTCACCTCACAAGGACACGGGGCTGTGGACGCACCCTCCACCTGCTCTCCACTCTCCAGAGGCAGCCCCCCCCATCATTCCTGCCGTGCTTTGCTGCCCGCCCGTGACACCCTAAGAAGGCCATCTCACCAAATATGAAAACAGAGATGTGGGAATAGGTGGCAAGGACCAATATCAACGTCCTGACCCTCCCTTACCAGCTTTTTCCCCTTCTAGTTCAGACAAACAGGGGAAGCTGTCTAAAAGTCTCTATGTGACTGTCTTCTCTCTCCCAACTCTCTCTCCACTGCAGCAGCTCTAAGTCAGGCCACCACTGGACAGTCCCCTCCCGCTGTCACGCCTGCTGACGTGTGCACATTCTCCTCCAGGCCCTCCTCACTGACCTGTCTCTCTGACATTCCTTCCCTTCCAGAATACCCAGAGCTTAGTAACCAGCACAGTGAACACTAACCAAGGTGTTCAGACAGCGCGTAGACTGTCTGCACCGACTATACAGCGTGCAGAAGCCGCCGAGCAAGAGGACTTCCTTCAACCATGAAAGACATCTCCTTTCTCTTCCCATGAACGTTTAAGAAACCTCAACTCTGAACATTTCCTCTCAATAGAAAAGGATGAAAAGGCAAGGACAAATCATTAGGAACTACTTAAGTTTATATTTGCATACTTTTTTTTCTTAGCTTCTAATGTGGGAGAAAACAAACAAAGCAAGTTTGAAATGTTAAAGAACTCCATCGTTTCCCCCTGCCTTCCCACCTTTCTCTTTAAAGCCTTTTAGTAAGTTGGTAAGCCTTATGTAAACTGAGTAAGTTTAGTAAGCCTTTTACGCAGTTGGTAAATAGATAACAACCAACACCCGATCTCTGTTCTATCTTTACCAAGACCAACAAATGGGCAAGTTAAATGATGTGTCAATTCTATGAACAATAAAAGGAAACAGCCCACTACTCCTAAAAGTGCAGTTCATAATAAGCACCAAGCCAATAGCCTAGGGCCCAGTAAACAGACCCTGGGATTCCCTGGAACTTACTAGCTGCTGCCCACCAGCCACCAGCTTTTAAACAGCCACATGCTCTCAAACGGCTGTGGGACTTCATTTCTGTCTTAGGATCTCATCACTGATCCAGTGCAAGAGCACAGTTTTCTTCCTTCTTCATCTTTTTTTTTTTTTTTTTAAAGTAGGCTCCACGTCCAACATGGGGATTGAACTCACAGCCCTGATATTAAGAGTCACGTGCTCTGCCAACTAAGCCAGGCAGGTGCCCTACAGTTTTCCTTTTTTGTGACCCTACTGAAACCAGCATCTGCTCTCGTGTGGCGCCCCTCTTTCCAGTGCCATTGTATTAAGTCCTTTTTCTCTGACAGGCCATGAGTTGCTCTGGGGTCAGGGACTGTGTCTCATTTGCCTCCGTGTCCCCAGCAAGCTATACAGTTCATGACACACAGTGAATGCTGTTTAGAGTTCTAATTTAGGGAGCTGATTTAATTCTTCATTCAAAACTGAAAAAACAAAACAAAAAGCTTGGAAACAAAATGGACATATAATTTTTTAAAAATGACTATTACGTGAACGTGACATCAGGTGAAAAAAGAACGAATTAAGTTCCAGATAAAAACACCGTCATACCAATGCATGCCTAACTCACTTGTTACTCAGTAATGGACACTGGTTTTAACACAAGTGTCAAAAAACAAAGCACATCACTAGACTGGTTCTGTTCATGCCAAGTAGGTGACACTTGGGGCAAGCAACTTAACCCTTCTGAATGTTAGTTTCTTGACTGTGAAACGGGAAGAACCCCCTCTGTCTCAGGACAGAAGATAAATACGGAAAACAGATGAGCCGCAAGCACATGGGACGCAGGAGCTCAGCAGCCGCTAGAGCCCGGCTCTGCACAAGGCAGCAGTCAGCCGCAGTAGCTACGGGAAGCCTGGTTAAAAAGCTGTTGGGGAGAAAGGGGGTCTCAGCGGTGCTCCAGGGCCTTCCTTCCACAGCTCAGGGCTGGGATGGCTCAGGCCTCTGCTCCCTGACCGCTCGCTGCGACCCCCCCTGCACCTCTGACCTCCACTCAGGCCCTCGCTCCCCGAGGGGAACCGCTGACCTTCTTCACCACACAGCGAGTAGCCGCGAGGTTGGGCCAGCATGTGGGTCCTGGTTTCAGGACTGCCTCCTTACAGAAGGCGGGGGCTGCGCGTACACCGGGCCCAGTTGTGCCTTCCACGCCTAAGCGCGTGGCGGGAGCTCGGTGAGGAGCGAACAAACGCCTGCCTGCATCTCTGCTTGCCCTCCCTGCCCAGAGCTACTCCGATGCGATGAAGCCCCAGGAAAGCAGGTTTGGATGGGGGGGAATCAAGCGGAGAAAGACAAACCGTCTCGAAGCTGCTCCATGTCGTCGTCAAACACGGCCTCCTTCAGGGCCGTCTTGTCGTAGGTACTGATGGTGTCTGAGTAGGGGTACGGACTGTAGTCCCGCACCCGCGGCCCTGGGAAGGTCCGCGGGGGCTGCGTGTTGAGCAGCGACGTCTTGTTGTCCAGAGCCGTTCTGCCTCCTTCCACCACGTCGCTGCCTCCCCGGCCCTCCGTGGCAGGCGACGAGACTCCACCGTCCCGGGACACCTGAGGCACAGCACGCGGTCAGGTCCTCTTCAGGACTTGGAGAAACTCTTCCTTTACTTGTCACAAGTACTGGGAGAGCCAGGCTTCTCCCTTCAAATCTGGCCACTGACGAAGGATAGTTACTAGGATTTCAATTTGCAGACATTTAATTCATAAACTACCTTAGCAGGGACTGAACACGCTTCTGTCTTCCCCTCTCCACTTGCTAATTTACATGCAAAGTCTGTTAATTTACATGTGAAGCCTGTTTTGTATGTGGGGATGACTTTTTACTTAAATGTTCCTTTTTGAAAAAAATTTTTAAATGTTTATTGTTGAGAGAGAGAGCGCGCACGCGTGAACATGAGCAGGGGAGGGGCAGAGAGAGAGGGAGACACAGAATCTGAAGCAGAATTCAGGCTCTGAGCTGTCAGCACAGAGCCTAAGATGGGGCCTGAACTCACGGACCATGAGATCATGACCTGAGCCGAAGTCAGATGCTAAGCTTACTGAGCCATCCAGGTGCCCCTGAACATTTCTGCAGGCGTCTCACGTGCCAGCACGGCAGCCTGCCACTCTCTTCGTGGACCAAGAACTCTCTGTATACGCTCTCCAAAGTGGTGAGCTGGTTCCTCATCTCCGTACCTGGAGGGAGATGGTCCCTGGACACTTGAGTCTCACAGTGGGTTTCTATGCTGAGTCAAAGGACAGCTCCTGTTAGTATTTTCTGAAAAATTTTCTTCCTGATATATTCCGAGCCTCATCCTCAACAATTCAAGTCCCTAGTGTTGTTTGGCCCTTGTGCCATGTTCCTGACTCCCTCGCCTTGAGGGGTCCTTCCTCCCAAGGAGCACTGGCCTGTCCGGCTCCCTCTGTGGGGTGGCACCGTAAGTGACCAAGCAAGAGCAGGCCCACTGTGGGGAACTGTGGGAGGCAGCAGCCAGGAGCCAGTAGGGAGAGTGCAACTGCGCAAAAGCTCTCCTGCCTTTACAACCCTTGCGGCTGTCCCAGTTCCTCAGAGGTTAAATCACTTGAGTTAAAATGTTAATTGCACCAATGTCCTTCAAAAGCTTTGGCAATCATTAAGATAGTAATGTTTCCAGGGAGTATGGTACAACGCTAACAGTGAGAACAGTCTTTTCACAGCTATGGCTGCCTGTGTTATGTATAAAACTGCCTGCGTGTGAGAAATAAAGCGGCAATTCGGGCATCACTCATGTTGTTCCTCCCGTCCCCATCCTTTAACTCTCTTCTTTTCCTCATTCCCTTACCCTCCTATCCTTGCTTCTCAGTGCCCGCGCTCGCACTACAGGGAACAAAGCAGAACTCTTTCTTTCCTCATCTCCAAACTCTGACTACGTACTGTGGCGGGGACCTCTCCAGGCCGCGGGCCGCACTGCGGACGCCAGGGGCGCAGGTTTTCACTTGTGCTCCCGACAAGATACATCTCTTTCATTTTGCACTCATGCAATTATGACAAAATATAGGTACATCATTTTAATTACTTAATTGGCAGGCATACAATTCAGTGTCATTAAAAACACTCACAGTGTTGGGGAGCCATCACCACTACATTATGTGCTGGGCAGAACTTTTTCATCTTCCCCAACCAAAACTCTGCACCCGTTAAATAATGACTCCCTGCCCCTCCTGGCCCTGGTACGTTCTATCTTACTTTCTGTCTGGATGCATTTAACTACTCGAGGTGCCTTAGATAAGTGGAATCAGAGTATTTGTCTTTTTGTGTCTGGATTATTTCTCTTGGCCTAATCTCTTCAAGGTCCATTCATGCAACATGTGTCTCTATTACATTCCTTTTAATGGCTGAGTAATACCCCACTGGACATAAATATCATGTTCCGTGTAGCCACTTGTCTATGGGACACTTATATGCTTCTACTGGGTCACTGGGAATAATGCCATTATGGACACTGAGGCAGAAGGACCTGCTCAAGCCCCTCTTTCACATATACACCTGGTGAACTGCTGGGATGTGTCTAGTTTGCAGAACTGACAGAAAAGATTTGATGCTAATTGTTAAGATGTAGAAAGGATGTGTAATACATGCATAGATATGAACAAAGTAAGACTTTCAGGTTTTCTCCCAGCAGAAAGATGATTCATGGATGGTTTCAATTTTTTTTCTCTTTGTAACTCTCTTTCAAAGTAAAACACCTATTATAATAAATTATAAAAGGAGAAAGGGTTTAAAAAACTTTACAGACATTTAAAAATAAGCTAAACTATCCTAATTCTAATCACTTAAAGTTTTTTTTTTAATTTTTGAGAGAGAGAGAGAGAGAGAGAGAGAGAGAGAGAGAGAGAGAGAGAGAGAGAGAAAGGGAGGGGGAGGGTCAAAGAGAGAGGAAGACACAGAATCTGAAGCAGGCTCCAGGCTCTGAGCGGTCAGCACAGAGCCTGACACAAGGCTCGAACCCACGAACTGTGAGATCATGACCTGAGCCAAAGTTGGCACTAAACTGAGCCACTCAGGTGCCCCAAATCACTTTTAACAAAAGCAAAAAAAAATCTTACTTTTTTTCCCTAAGTTTATTTAGTTTGAGAGTGTGAGTGGGGGAGGGGCAGAGAGAGAGGGGGAGAGAGAGAATCCCAAGCAGGCTCCACACTGTCAGCGCAGAGCTCGACTCGGGGCTCAAACTCACGAACTATGAGATCATGACCTGAACCAAAAATCAAGAGTCAGGATGCTTAACTGACTGAGCTACCAAGGCGCCCCTAAAAAAATTCTTAGTTTTTAAACTTATATATTTATACTAGTCCGTATCTTCATGCCGATCTTGCAAAGTGGGAATCACGGCACACATACTGTCACACATTTTGCTTTTCTCATGGTGTAAGAATGTCCCATGTAAATAAAGTGTTTATAATAGTTTAATCACACCATTAATTCTACTGTGTTCTAGTAAGATTTACTCAACTATTCCCCTTCTACTGTTTTTATTAAAATGTTTGTTTTTTGCTATTATAGATAATGCTAAAATAAACAACACTGTAACAATACCTTTCTTACCTGTTGCTGCATTTGTTATGTAGCATAGACTGCCTAAAGTTATATTACTTGATAAAGAATATGAAACTTAAAATCATTTATGCTGAATATAATGTTAATTAAACTCCAAAGCAACTGCATCAAGTTCCCATGCCACCAATATTACACGGGGTTCCTTATATCCTAAAACATTAAATATTCTGATTTCTACCTGAAGCAAAGTGGAACAGTTTAGAAATAAAGCGCAGCCTCATATGTATGTTTGCCGTATTTCTGTAATCACCCGTTGGGATGGACTTTCTCCTGCATGTGAATGTTCTCGCCCGGCATGGGGAACGGCCTTCCCAGGGGAGCTGACACTCGTCCTGGCACAGGGCTGTCTTATACGCAGGGCCACTAATCATGCCAAAGGACACACTGGCTCCCGCGTCTTTCACACGTAATGGGCTTTCATACCCAGCCCAGCTTCACTCACAGTCTGGTCATCGGCAGCGAAGATTGACAATTTCCAACCTGTTCGACAACTCAATTTCTATCCATCCCCTCACGTGGTCCTCTGTCCTGCCACCACGCTGTCTATCTGGCCTCGGGGCTCCTGCACCGCGTCCTGCTGATCCTGCCAACCACAAAGCTTCCATGCCTCACCACCTTCTCTTGGCAAGCTTCACCCCTTTTGACTTCACCAAAGAACTTTTATACTTTGAGAAGGCGAAAATCACTCAAAAGTCCCAAAACAGGGCACTGAGGACATGACTGTTGCATCCATGTGATGAACTCTCACTGGGCCATAAAAATCCCCACGGAAGAATCCAGGTGGGGACAGTGCTCACACGAGGGGCTTAACAGAAAGCCCGCCAGAACGGCACTTGTGTGAAAACCAAACGAAAACACTCTGCATACGTCTCTGGGCATACACGTGCATAAATATATACATGAAGAAGTAGAAAAATACACACTAAAGTGTTACGGTGGTTCTCTCTAGAGATGGTGACCTTTCTCTTTTGCCTTTTCTATGTTCGCCACAGATTACATGTATAACCGAGAGAGGGGACACCCCAGGCATCCGCCTGTCTTAGGGCCTCTGCTGTCCCTGGCAGGGCTTCTGTGTCTGTAACTGGAGCCCTCCCTCCTCACAGGTGCTCTGGAAGCCTTCTCCATCCTCCTCTCCACAACTGAACCCCAGAGTCAGCTTGGCCTCTTTCCACTGCTCACAGAAAGTGGGAGTGGTCGGTGGGGGTGCCCCAAATTCCCCCAGCCCACCCCGCTTCCCAGCTAAGGCCACCAGTGCCCGGACTGCATCCCCTGGACATCCTCAGGGACCCATGTCCACAACCAACCACGCCCTGCCACGCATCGTCCACATTCTCCTCCTCACTGGTCCCCTCTGCATTTTGATGAGTCGGGTGTCCCAGAGAAGGTCCTGACTGATCCCTCCTGGATGCCCAGTTCGCCACTCAGGCAGCTCCTCTCAAGCCACTGCCACGTGGTTTCCACCCTTGGCTCCACTCTGCACGGCGCCCACAAAATCCACTGTGCACCCGGAAGAAACTGGGTCTGGAAACTGGAGATCACGACTATGTGTAAAATTTAAGAAGAAGAACATGGCCGTCCAAAACCTAGGCCCATGCTCCAAGAACAGGTCTTGGCTCTACGTCAAAACAATGGTGAATAAATGTGTGTTTTATATGTTTTCAGCTAAAATACAGTATTTGATGCAGATGGTAAAAAAAAAAACAAACAAACCCCAAAGCCAGTGGCGCCTTTTCATGTCACATCTGACGGATTCCTCTCTTTGCAGCAATGGCCTCTTTGGCTACAAGACCCTTTTTTTTTTTTAATTTTTAAAAAATGTTTTATTTATTTTTGATACAGAGAAAGACAGAGCACGAGAGGGGGAGGGGCAGAGAGAGAAGGAGACACAGAACCAGAAGCAGGCTCCAGACTCTGAGCTAGCTGTCAGCACAGAGCCCGACGCAGGGCTCGAACCCATGAACGTGAGATCTGACCTGAGCTGAAGCCGGAGGCTTAACCAACTGAGCCACCCAGGTGCCCCCCCCCCCGCCCCCAAGTGTTCCTTAAACTCTCTGAGACCCACTCTCCTGGTCTCCCAGGCAATAACCTGTGGCTTTTCTTCCTTCTGTCCCTTAGTGCTGATGTGCCTTAGAATTCTGTCCTTACCTTTCACTTGGTTATTTCACTCACTTTTTAGTCATCATCGAGTAACTAGTCAACATCTCTCAACTCTCCATCTCCAGCCTGAACAGCCAGCCTCAAGTGCAGGCTGGTATCTGCAAAGGCCTAAGGAATATGTCTGCTTGGATACCCTCTGTGTCCCCTAGGCCGCAAACACTCAAAACTGAATTAAGTTCCACAGGGGTTAACATACATTTTTCCTCCTCCTGTGCATGATCTCACTGAACTGAACTGCACCAGCGCTGGATAGTTCTAGCCAGAGACTTCGCACTCTTGTATCTCAGCTCGTGCATTACCCAACCCTACTTCCTCCAGAGCCGGTCTCCATCTCGGAGTGACAGCAAGCTTCCTAAACTTTTAAGTTTGACCACCCCACGTCCCTGGTTAAAAATCCTTCTGAGACTCTCCAGTGACCCCCAGGTGAGGTCAGACACTGGCAGGAAGTCTCCTCAGGGTGCGTGCCCTCGCTGGGCCAACCTGTGCAGCCTCTTCTCCAAACCTTGCCACCAACGTGGCAGGCCGCTCTCTGCATGCCAGCCACCTGCAAAGGGAAGTCACGCCGTGCCCGCCGCCACCTCTCTGCTTTCTCCAGGTGTGCCCTCCTATCTGACCAAACCCCCCTCCACCCCTGCTTCATGCGGCTCCGAGGTTGCCACCACCTCTCCTGCTGACCCTTCCTGGGCTCTGAGACCTGGCTGCTCCCGCCACACCACCATTCCCCACTGATCCACTGGCCGTGCAGGGACTGGAGCGCCTGGAGAGCCACGCTGGTGTCTGCTCCAGGCCTGTTTTTACCACGTCACAGGGATGAAAATACATCCAGGAGAAATGAAGGCAGACAGGGGGAAAAGCTAGCTTACATTCTTCACAAAGAGCGCTGAGGGTCACTCAAAGTTTTGTAACGGTGCCTTGGGCCTCTTAATATTATTCTAACTACGTGATACAAATGAAGGATGAAGTTCAGGATTCACGTGCTCAGTCCTCGGAGTTCTCACTTCACTGAAACACAGTTCTCGGTTGGCCTGGGGATACTTACAATATCGGAGTCCTTTTTGCCATCTCGCTTAATTGGCTCGTTCAGATCCTCTTGGCTTCGAAAACTGAACTTTTCGATGGCTTCTGTAACCCCACGCAGAGAGCTGTAAATCTCCTCCGAGTTCAGGTTCTCTGTGTCATACTCCAGCATGCTGAAGGAGCAAAGGATATGGCATTTCTTAAATTGAAGCACATGCATAAATCTGAGGCACGGGCATAAATTACTTCTGTTTATGGAGTGAGGTACAATCACAGTTTGTGTCTTTAGGCGAGTTGGAATGAAAAGGAGACACCTTCTGTTAGAGTGCCACCACTGGACAATCGCACGTGTTCCTTGTCAAACCAGGCCCCAAACACATCACATCAGCGGTGAGACCCGGTGGGGGGGCACAGCGATAACCATGAGAATGCAAGAACTCAAAGGGTGACAACTGGTGACAATGCACGAGGTAATGAAAGTGGAAAAATAACTTTCATATCTTGAAGATGAAAATAAGGAGTCTGGTTGTTACTGGTCTCAAATGTACAAACAGATTAAGAGGGATGGGCATTTCAAAATAAAGCCAGCATCACAAGCAAGTTTCGCAGGGGCAAAGCAAACGACCTCACGAGACTGGGTAATGCTTACCCGGGTTAGAAACGTGGGAAATAAAACCCTACATTCAAAAACGATTCCAAGTGAGATCCACCCTACCAATCCCGATCATCTAACCCAGGGGCTTGTGCATATCTAACTCTTCCAAGGTGCTGACATTTTACGTTTTATAATAAAAGCAGACCTTATACATATGAGGAACATTCCTAGATGGATGTCTAGAAGTATTTAAAAAAGCAGGAAATATTTGCCCCTTACAGAAAAGTGACACCAATAACTGCTCCTTTAGTTTGCTGAGCAAAGCAAAACTGGAAACTAAGCAAAAATCCCAAATAGCCTTTGGGTGGCATGCGAGGTGTCAACAGGCAGTGTTTCAAAGGTGTGGAGAGCTCACTGAAGCAGGTCCTGAGACTGGGACCCACCGTTGTCCCTCACTGAGAGTACGGAGGACAAGCACAGGACAGAGCACAGAATGAAGAAGGCAAAACATGAAGCAACAGTCAACGAGGGGCAAAGTCAACGCAACTGTGTTCATTTAAGGGTCAGCTGCTTCAGGCAAACTTGATGAAAAGATCAGAGGAGCTGGTCTAAGGGAGGTTCCAGAAAGTCTTGAGCTATACTGAGGACTGCTAGGGACACTCGAAGAGTCCTTGGGTGTGTGAGCATTTGATAACATCATTCAAGACCGAAGACATGCCATCTTTCGTGCGTCAAAAGAAGTCACTGAAACTAGACCCTCACTGGCAGGAAACTTTCCTACATGCAACACAACCAAACCTGTACATTCTCACAAGAGGCTGTTTCTGACAGCTTACAAACAAATGATATTTACTAAGCCCCTCCCCACCTTTCCTTTTCTTTTCTTTTTTTTTAAGATTTGGGCAGATGAGCAACAGAAGAGGTGGATGGCTCTCACTTGGGGGGAGCCAGACCTCTATTGGCTCGCGGCTGTAATGGTCCAGGTGTTTTCTACGGCTGGACAGGTCCCACAGGGCTCAACACCTGAACTCCCCTTCAGAGATGGGAGCTATTTGCCTAAAACTGCAAACCAAGCCCAGATAGAACTTTCTTGTTTTCTGATGAAAGGAAATCTATACTCCAACTGTACTTGGAGAGTTCATAAAAATACACGCCAACTCAACGACAGGCTCTGGCAGCAAACACAAAGAAATGTGAATGAACATGTTTGCTGCTAAAATCCCACGTATATGCTGACAGGAAGTGGAATAAAATACCTGAATGGAATTAAGATGCCGACCCCTGCCAAGTTCATAAGGCTGTCTATGAGGCAACCTCCCTTTAATGTGGAGAACGCGTGACTAAGGAGCACAGGGGTCCCTGCCCCTCCCTTCTAGAATGCCACAATACCAGCTTATGCGGGAGCAAAAGCATTTATACATCTGGCCAGTACACTATTTTTTATATATAAAGACTGAGTATGACTCAAACAAAAAATATGTATACGTGATGTAAAAAGATGCCTTAAAACACTTTTAATCACAACAACCAAAAATAATAGCGTAGCCCATGCAAAAAGGTAAAAAAAAAAAAAAATGGAAAGAATGACAGGTGGACAAGAGCAAGTCTGGCGGAACGTTCAGCTTTTAAGGGATGTCACAATATTATTTTCCATATGTCGCTTCAGATAACATTAGCTTTCACTTCATCTCATTATTCGTAACCTGAGCAGTCTTAAAATATTTCACTTCCATTTAGAGAACTTCAGCATGATTACAGTAGCCTCGTCTGAAAATAAGAAAATCAAGGATGCTGCCAGTTAATGTTCCTCCTTCTTTGAATAAATGGTGAGAAGTACACGTCCGTGACCAAGTATGATCCATGGTGACACTTCTTTTAGGCTCAGTAGCTTGAGGTTTGAAGTATCTCCTTGGTATGAAGCTAAAACTGTGAGCACCAGGTGAGAGACAGCGGTGTCTGTCGCCAACACGAACCAGTTAACGTTGCTTTCTTTGCTAGTTAACGTCTTGGTATTTGGGTTTTTCCAAATTGATGTCTATGAGCCCTCATTTTGTAGGGAAAAATGGAAATTCCCATGAAAGCTGTCCTCAGGGATTCCCAGATGCCGGGGCCCCGGCCAGTAGAACATGAGAGAGCAGAGCAAGAGGGACACAGTGGCTTTCTCAGAGGAGGCTTTGTGTAGGTGGACCCATCTACCACCTGCCCACACACTGTCTTGTCTTAGGGTCTTCTGTAAACACTGTGATTAGACCCCAGAAGGGTTTCCTTAGAATTCTTTAGATGAGGAAGAGCTGCTCAATTGGTCAACATTCACTGGCCTACAGTCAGGCCATGTCACCCAACACTGGGGCAGAACAGAGCTCTGGACTTGCCCTGTTTGTGAAGGGTCCCTATCAAGGGTGGGGAGATGGATGAGGTCGGGTCTCCAAGAACGGTGACACTAGAGACAGGAAGTCTGCTTTCTTGCATTTTCCTCTTTTGTCATTCTGTAGGGAAAATACGTGTGCACTGGGAAGGACAGGCAGATTCTAGGCATGGAATTCGGACAATCATTCAGGATGATGCAATCAATAGTTTTGGCAGAGAGCAGAGACAAAGATTTCCTCTTATTTGTATGTAACTGATGGATTTTTCTAAATGTAAAAGTCTCTTGTCAATGCTCTCTCGCTCACTGGTCAACAAGTTATGGGCATTTACTAGCCTTAGCTGGGTTATTGTGTATATGTGAAAGACGATTCTGGAAATGGGGGGTTGATGGCTGCATGGGAAGACTGGCTGGGCCAAAGCTCTGCGCAGTAGGGCACACAGGTCAGTGTACTTGAAGACAGTCAGTGAACAGGACTTGTACTCTGAGGCCTGGCTAACCTTTTCATAGAAACCGTAAGTACAGTGACATGCTTTAGTGACATGGACCACAGCAGTAGTCACATCTGCACCTAGAAACAGTCATTACAGGATGCTCCAAACACCTAGGGGAGCTGCTCTGAGGGCTCTAAGAGTTTCAGAAGGAAGGTGGCGTTGAAGTGTCACTATGTACAGCTCCATTGTGCTGTGGGTACAAAAGCAGAGACGTGAATCTTCTGTGCAAAAGCTACCAGGAGGCGTTCAGAAGTGACAGACCTTCTGAGAGGGGGCACACTCACTTCACACAGCACAAAGGCAGCTGGGCTGGCCAGTGCCCTGCTTGTGTGGTCTTAGGCTTCAAGGGAAGGGGTCCTCTGGTTTTTGGGCCTCTGTAATAAGCACCCGAAGGACCCTTAGGCAGGTATCTAGAGGAATCCATGGACCCTACTTTGTCCCACTGATCTGTCATCTGTCTTAAATCTGAAGGGTGCCCCACCTCCTTCTTCTAGACTCTTTAACCAGGGGCTTGTAAGGGTACTGATCCCGCCCTTGCCTAGAGGCAAGGACACCTCAGTGAGATGCAACAGGGAATGCACCTCCTGGGGCTTCCCCTTCTGGATCAGACTATCAGCACACCTTGGTACACTGTGCAGGGAATCAGTCCTCATGGTCAACAGCAGGCCTGAGCGCTACAGGTATGGCCTGGGACAGAGTAGGGCTCATTTGCTTCTGGGTGGGAAGGCCTTGTCCGCCTAAGAAGAATATGAAGGAAACCGTGCCCCTCTCGCCTGCCTCGACTGCCCGCTGTTGTCCCGGCACCTTCCGGGGTGGGGGACTCAGCTCTGCCTGGGCCAAAAGGCTCACTACAGCAGGTGCTGATGGATTTGGTCAGTTGATGAAACGGTTATCTGTCCCTGTGACATGGCAGGAGCCACACTCGTGCGGGTCGACAGAGATCACGCACCGGCTCACGCTTCTCACCAAGGCTCTACTCCTGCTCCTCTAAGCCAGAGGCCTTCCCAAAGACCTGAGACGACCCTGGAAAAGCAATAATATTGTGACACCTCGGACAAGGTTAACAGGTAGCTTGTTACCTGGGAGAGTAAGAGCGCCTGAGAGTCTTGTGGGAGGGAGCGGTGGGAATGGAGTTAGGCTGAGAAAAGGGAGGTGGGTGCTTCGATAGCCCATCGGCACTCCAACCCCATAACCGACTGCAGTGATTAGAAGAGGAGAGTCAGAAAGAGACAACACAAGGCAACGGGGAGGGGTGGGGGAGGGGACAGGAAGACACGATATCCCAAATGTCTTCCGGTCTCCTTCCTTGACCAAGCTGTCAGAGTTAACTGCAGCGAAACTTAACACTTCATCATACAGGGGAAAAATGAACACATTTTGTTTTACAGTTTGGTCCTTGATAAGGCTGCTTTATTCTTTCCCCTCTCGATCAGGCATTGTTTTTAAATCCCATGAGAGTCCACGGGTAAGACTGGGGGTGTGGGTCTGCACTGGGAAGGACACTCTGAGCACGCACACGCAACTATATATGGATGTTCAGTTTTAGGTAATGCAACCGTTTTACAAAGAGCCAGATGAGGAGTTTCAGGCCTAACTCAAATGAGAACCCAGGGACTACGTCAGGAAGACTCTGAGAATGTGCTGTTCTGACCGGAGCGCTCCAGTGGGGGGCGGGGGTGGGGAGGGTGGCATGTGCTCCCTGAGGCCAGGATCCAATCAGACAAGGGTTTGGAGGCCACCACAAGCAATTTCCTTCTGGAAGAGTAACAGCACCACTCAAGGGCTACAAGTCCCTGGCTCCTATCACCTATGAGGAGAATTAAAATTCGTCTGAGAACACAGGCAGCCCTCTTCACTTTGTGAATGTCACTCAACAGCCTGGGCCTGCAGAGGCCCTGAAGGACAGCTCTAACAGCTGCTGCACACCAGAACGGCCATAGATACCAGGAGAGGCGTGGGCCGACCTGGCAAAATGCGACCTGAGGCCCAGGATGGAGTTGTGGCCTCAGAGACCACGTCCCGGGGGGTGAGGGTGGGGGGCAGGCAGCACTGCCTATAGCTGGCATTCATCATAATAGTCCCAGGAGCTAGTCCCCACCGAAGACAGCTATGGCCTCACTCGGGATGGCAAGTAAGCGGAGAGAGGAAAGTTAACCACAGACCTCCTCTAAGTCACATACTGAATCGGGGCGCAGGTACAAGAGGAATTCGGGTGACCTCTCAGCCGGAGTTCTGCTAACAGGTGGAGCAGAGAGCAGACAGATGCCCCCCCACTCCCCAGCTACGGTAGGCTGGGTGTCTCAGTTAGTCCCCACTTTGCTTCTAGGGAAACTATTGACCCTCTGATGCAATAGCTGTAAAATCCACCTAAAATTACCCTTTCTGGCTGGGGGTAACAGAGGCGAGGTATTTAGTATCATTCTGCTCTATGCCATGTTTGTTCAGAACGTTCCGCAGACCAGGGCGAGGAATGCCATCCGCTTCCTCACCTCAAAAGGAATGGATGTCATGTGATTTCTGAAGCCCCTTGCCACTCTGTTTTTCATTGAACACAAATCACACTGAGTAAAATGAGCTAAAATATACAGATGTGTTTAATGATACAAATCTCTTAGAAAATCCAGCAGTATTTGTTCACTAGCTAGGAATAAGGGGTAAATCTTCCCTCACACAGAAAACAACTAATGGAACATTTCACAAAGGTTTAGCGTTAGCTACGGCTTCTCTAATACTATTGTGCTGATAAAAACAACTTTCTTGCTAGCAATTTCTTTTAACTACCAAATCAGATTTTTTCATCATTTTAGAATATTTGCTTATTAACACGCTGTGATCTGAGCATTAGAATATTTGGACTAAAAAGAAAAAAGATACTAGTTTGTTTTGCTACAAAAAATTAGATTAAAAACAAGTAATTGGTAATAACTTCTCCCCATAAGAATAAAAAAGCTAACATTTCATAATTAAGATGATTCAAAAGAGTGGCAGGTCACAGAAAATAAACACTTCAAGAGCACTGCTCAAGAAAATCTGGGATTATGTATCCTTAGGAATGGGGTAACCTCGTCCATTCTCCTATTTAATGCAAGAGTTCACTTTTTTTATAATTTTCCTGGTGACAGTATGAGGCCTATTTGATTATCTCCAGTGATAGAATGACAGAAAGCCTTTTTTCCTATTTCTGGACACTTTTCGTTGTGAGTTCACGTTGGCGAAGGCCAGCTGGCTAGGGATGCACTGACGGAGGGCACATTCCTTTAAAAAATAAAGAAACCACACAACTAAATAATTCCCTAAAGAGGAATTTGTTGACAAGAAAATATTTATGCCACAACTGACCTTATTCTTGAAAATATTAATATTGAAAATAAATCCCTTCCACTGACCTGCAATCCTGACAGTAAAAATTAGAACCAGACCAACTGAAAATAAATGGTGAGTTGGAAAAATAAATGAAGTTTTAATAATCTGGGGACCGTGAAGGTTAAGACCCAGCCAATGCATAGCTCGGATGGATTATGCTAGTGGCCACCACCAGACTTTACTTAGACTAGTAGCACATACAGTAACAGAATACTTAACTTGTGTTTCACCTTTTGCTTATTATCTAAGGAATGTGCCGCCCTAATAATGAAATAAAACACACGAAGAATGAACTGTGTATTATGGAAGAGTAGATTTCCCTATTAATGGTGAAGCATTACTTCTGGACAAAGGAAACAATTTACAGAGAATACAGGTTTTCCAGAAAATCCTCCCCACTCTACTGCCTCAAGAAAGAGACTCTGATTTTGCTGTTAACACCAGATGCTGGTCACTTAAGACGAGCCATATACTTTAGATACAGATGTTAACATGAGAAAAAAAAAAGAAAAAGTTGGGCTTCTGGCACTGGGGAAAGTCACTTCTGATCCCAGCTGTCTGATTACACAGCCTGCTAACGTCATGACAGCACAGACCAAACCGGGGGCCATGATGTCATTCTCCATGCTACCTGAGCATGGTCCAAGAAGGGGGACGAGGGGAATTGTGAGGAGGGCAATACAAACAGTAGGAGAACACAAATGCTGAAAGTATACAAAATACTTGTGTCACCAAGAGAAAAATACAGATTTGATATGTTCCAAATACTTGGACAACTTGAGGAACCCAAGAGAACTTCACTAGTAACAACGGAAGACTTGGGGAGACTCTTGCTCGTTTACAAGCTAAATGTAAAGGCACTTACTTATATTTTGACATTTTCCCACTAAAGAGGTAACCCTTAAAGGGAAGATGGCATACTTGCTGTAACTTCTTGTCATCCTGGTTTTGGCAATCCTTAGGACAGAGCCCCCTGATCCTTATGCTCAGAGACCTCAAAGATCTGGCCTTCTTGTACACAAATAGAGCATGCACGACCCTCACGTGTCCGGGCACTCTGACGTCTAGCCTCTAATGCTACTCAGTGAGAGGAGGCCATGGCAGACTCTAACACACACCTGGGAGTCATGCCCTTCACCAGGCAGAGACTTCTCGAGGCTCTGGGCAGATGGAGAAGCCCACAGACTCTGGGACAAAGCCTTTTTCTTATTTAAAGCCACTGACCCAGACTCTGTAAGACCAATGTTTACATGGTCCCAACAAAAGTCTGAAAGCAATGATCTAGTTTTAGTTCTCAGGTTCTGAATACCTCTCCGGAGCAGCAGTTTGCTTCAAGTGTGAGCCCCTAATTACAGCAACTGTGTTCGGAACGACAGTTGGCTTGGAAAACTACCCCAGGCTATGTGTGGACTACAGGGATGTATTTAGATGACAAATACCATAAGGTGCTCCTACCACTTACAGAATGGTGATGAATTTCTAAATCATTTCAGTGTGGAACAGTACTAAATGTGACTTTTAGCTTTCCAATCTCTAAGTTATGAGGGAGTGCGGAGAGCTGGACGAGTCTCTTAAGAACATTCAGCACAAACTGACTGTGTTGCCGCAGAACTCAACCGCTTTGCCCAAGACTCTACAGAGCACTGGGCCACACACTCTCCTGGTGCCTGTCCGGGTTCTGGTATTAAGCTTGGTCTAAACACCTAGAAATGGGCCAGACAGACATTGGGGTGGTTTCCTCACTTTTGTGGAAATAGCATTACCTGGGAGAGAGGCCCCCATGGGAACAGTTGGTGGGTGAGGTCAGGGGGCTGGTCCTGCTGCTGGTGTGTCGGGAGGGAGTCCGGCCAATCGTATTGCTCGGGGAGCCCTGGGACGAAAGCAGAATAAAATAAGATAAACACATGCACAATCGGGGTGACTTTCCTCTTAAAGACAGATAAGGCCAATTTTAAGGGCACCTACACCCAAAATGGACAGCTGTCACACAGGGGCTCCTCAAGTTGAACTGACTGACGTCAGCTGTGTCAGAATAACACCCACAATTGAGCCCTTCCATCTTTATAGTATGAAAAAAACAAGCAGTTCGACAAATAAAAAACTAAGAGACCACACAAAAACTTAACGACTGAACGATCTCACTTAAGAAGAAAGCTACACTCAAACACTAGGCTCACTCATCACTGGGACGACTGAAGCAGCAGACATGTGCCCTCCCCTCCAGCTGTCCACAGTTTACTACAAGACAAGAAAGCTGGCCATCCTATTAGAGCAAGTCTAGATGTGGGACTCGCAGAGGTCATGGTCAGCACAGAGGCAGCAGTCGTGACCCAGGCACTCACCACACTGGTGTTACTAGAGTTCTTGAGGTGGTTATGCAGGAGTTTGGTGGCACCATCCTGGAAGGTTTTTGGCAAGGCACCAAGTAACATGGTAAATTCAGGAGTGTTCAGTTCAAACAGAGAGATAAGCACAATTTGCGCTGCCTGGAAAGAGAAGACGTGATTCATTTACGTAACAGGCAACAGCATATTTTGGTAAAAACACTCTTTAAAGTTGTCTTACAAAAACTTTTTCATGTGAGTATAGCAGTAATGAGAAGACACCTTTGTCATAAAAAAACACAAACAACAGGCATCAGGAGAAAATAAGATCATCTGTTACAAACAGCCTGATTTCAATCTGGAAAATATGGCCCAGTTTCATCTTCATGCCCTGGCTGTGGATTTCCACAGCACGGTCGTACTAAATGCCCTTCCCCATGCTGTCTAGCACCAGGAACAACGCTGCTAAATACGTGACCAAAACAACGGGAGAAGGTGGAAAGGCTGAAGACAGTTCACTCTACCAAGTCAGACTGGATGGGGCTTCCGGCCCACCCTGGAGGGAACCAGCAGCGGCCAAGGGGCTAACCTGAACAACCACTCTCCCTCAAGCTCCACCCTGAGTGACTGAGAAAATCTGGAGGAAGAGTTTAAATACAGCTGACAAACTCCTGTTACACCTGTGATGTGAGAAAGGCTGGTGCTTGGGGAGCGGTCCTGACTTACAAGGGGTGCACCGCGCACTCTGGCAGATGCTCTGCTCTTCCGTATTAACTGGGACGGCGCGCGGCAGGGAGCAGCCTGGCAGCAAGGTGGGGAAGCAATTAGCTGAAGCAACAGCAGCCCAATGAGACTGGGATTTCTCCAGCAAGCCGTGTGCTCGCTATGGTTCTAAGGAGCAGCAGGCATAGCGAGCTCACAAAACAATGCTTGAGGAATTAGTTCCAATGGCTTCGATTCAGAACTATGCCAAAAGAAAACTTTGGCAAATGATGGCATCTCTGACAAATTTCTGAGTCAAAGGAAAGAAAAACGCATCTTGAACATCCTCTAACTAAAGGATATGTTTATTTATCCAAAGACTGTAGTAATTCTTCTGAATATTTTTTCCCATGATATAGGGGGCTGCAAAAAAACATACTTGCTGGGGCACCTGGGTGGCTCAGTCAGCTGAGCGTCCAACTTTGACTCAGACCACGATCTCGCAGTTCACAAGTTCAAGCCCTCACATCAGGTTCTGTGCTGTCAGCGCAAAGCCCGCTTTGGATCCTCTGTCCCTCTCTGTCCTTGCCCTGCTTGCTCGCTCTCGCGCTCTCTCTCTCTCTCTCTCTCTCTCTCAAAAATAAACAAACATTAAAAAATATATATCTGCTTGAGAAATGCTTTGGAAATAAACACCACAAAATATTTCAATGCTTTCACTATGTTTTAAAATTAACCCTGGATCCAGTTAAGACAAAACTACCATTTGTGTCTGGAGAAGGAAAGAAAAATCCAAAGACCCCCCAAAATAAAAATTAATTATGAATTTTAAAATATCAGAATGTTTTTTTACAGAACCAGAAACTACTTTTTAGATCTGTCAAAAGCACTCAGGCACAACATTGGGCAAAAGTATCTTACTTTCTTCCCTAACCTCCAAATATAGTCAACAATACTGCCTTTCCATCCAAATTAAATCCCAGGGGGACTGGGTGCCTTCCTAACACAAGCAAAACGCAGTTACCAACTGTACCATGCATTTGTAGATTTCATTTTTGAAATACACTTAACAGTTATCTGAACGACTCTTTTTCACATCGATATCGTATATATTAACATGACTTCTATATTTGTAGAACAGTAAATTCAAAAAATCATGCAAAGTAAACTGTGCATTTAAAAAAAAAAACCCTTTTTTATTAGATGTTAGGGGGAAAAAAACGCATGCAGAAAAAAGATGCACTTCAAAGAGAAAGAAAGAAACAGACTTGAGTTCTAGGAGGGAGAGAATAAAAATGTTGCCAATTTAGTAAGGAAGTTCAGGGATTTATTTTGTAATGAATGACAATGGCATTTCAAAATTATAAAATGTCATCAGTATTTTTATGTGACATGTACCATTGCCTTTCCTTTAAAAAACCATACTTCTTCCCAGAATGACAGGATATCTAACATCACAAATTAAAACTTGAGGTTTCTCATGAAGCAAATGATAAAAATCAGTGGGATCTTTCAGGAACAGAAGGGCTGCAAGACGACAGGCCTAGAAACTGTGCTCGTTCATGGCCATGTGCGGCCAGGGACCCTCCGTCACGTGGGAAGCCACTGCACCAGACTTTAACTTCTGGCCCACTACACAAACTTCCCTTTCAATATTCCCTAACGGTGAATTTGGTAAGAAATCCAAAAGCGAGAAGGGGAATTTTGAAAATATAACTCGTTGGACAGATGGTACATGTGTGGTGATTTATACATATAAATGAATATAATTTATTTTTACACTTTTCAAAATATGAAATGTAAATGATTTTATACAGTTTTCAAAAGTCACCCTTTGATTTAAAGCTGTTTTCAAAGTAAAATCCTTTCTAATGAGGTCCAAGCTCCAGAAATGGATAGAAAATAGGATTTAAATATGTTATTTTAAAAATATTTTATATCACAGCTTTAAAAGGAATGAGACTCTTATGGTCCTAAAATGTTCTGTCTACAGCCCTCTGTGTTAGTGGGAAGTCAGAATACTAGAATCCAAACAAGGAAGACAACTGGGTTATATTTATCATTATCATCAATACACTCTCTTTGAAGGAGTAATTCTAAACTTAGGGATAGGTTGAAGAGACTCATCTTACAGAGCCTGGGGCACAGCTCATGCTTCATACTGGATCAAACAGTGCAGTGCACGCTGTTCTTGTACCCTCACTCAACTCTTGCCTTTGCTAAGAGGCAGAGGCAGTGAACAGCCAGACCAAAAGCTCAAGGTTGCTGCTGACTTCTCTTAATGGACAACTCCAGGGTCATTTATTTTAAAGACCAAATGGAAACTTAAAAGGAACTGATTCCCACTGACGCCCCCACAGTAGAAATTGGTAGGTGAGGGCAAAGGGTCCTTCAGATCTTACAGCACTTGCTGAAAAGAGCCCCCGGGCTACCCACTGCCTTGAAGGCAGGAACGAATTCTCTGACAGGAGGTCAGTAAAGCTGCTGACGCATGCTTCAGCGCTGGTATTAACTGGGGAAAACTCAAACTCTGGGAGGAAAAGAGGGTTTCTAATTTAGTAAACAATTACAGCTCCCTCCAGATTGTCATTAAAATTGCCTTAGAAAATCACCCAAGAAAGGTTACTTTCTCAAAACCTTCAGACATTTCTTCTTTAGTGTCTTTTATATGGTAGAGGTCTGCACTCAACAAAGCTATTTGTTTTGGGCAGGTAATTAATCATAAAACACATCAAAACACAAACATTTATACACACACACATTCAACATAGTATTATATTAATTTTACATTTCTTCAAAATCTTTTCAGTGTCTGGACAAGGGTGGTCAGTATTAATAATCTAAAATGCAAACAGTGAAGTGTCTTTTTTCAAATTAGTACATAATTCAAAATCTACCTGTTTACAATTTTCTTCCAAGTTTCCTTCTGCAGGCCCAGAGCAGGCGGAAGCTGCCCTAGCGGGGAAATCCTCACCTACTCGACTACGCTGAAGCGAGGACTGACAAACAGGAACGGCAGTAGGATTTAATGAGAGAAGAAGCAAGTGCTTAAACCAGGGTTGTTTGTAAGCTGTCAAGGTACGTGGCTTCTTTTACAAAATCTCCTGGCATAGATAACCTAACAGCGAAGGACAGGAAGACAGCACCAGTCTCAAACCTCCACCGTGTGCTAGGCGCTTACTAACCGTCCTCCTTGCCGGCAGTAGTAGCGTTCTTGAGCAAAAGGTCAAAAGGAGATCAAAAAAGTCAACTAATTCTTTGAAAGAGCCAGTCACACTAAAGCTGAGCCTGAAATCCTGTTTGACAGGAAAATGCTGAGCTTGGTGGCCAGGCCACAGTGCCTACCTCTAAGTAGACATAAAATTTTTCAGTTGCGAATCTCAACTTTTGAAGGCTATTTCTATCCTCCTGCTCCAGGCAACAGCACTTCCGTACTTTCCAGGTTTCCTCGCCAGGCCTTCATTTACTACATTTCCCAAAACGACGTGTGGGAGCTAAACCTGCAATCTCATTTGACAAAGTAGGCAGGTGCTAAATGTTAGAAAATCATGTATGATAAGCAAACCCACGGGGATTCTGAATCCTGGAAGATAAACATAGCATTAAAAATTCTACTGCATTTACATTCCCTTTGGTTGATGAGAGAAATAAAAAACTTCCTAATGCTGGAAACAACCGGAGTTCTCCTTTTGCTTCACGAATAGCAGAGCCAAAGCCAAGCTAACCCTCCCACAGCGCTGAGGCAGCTGCAACAGCAAATGAAGTAGTAGCTACGTCTGTGTTTCTCTGCTGCAGCTAGGCCTCGCACTGAAGCCTGAGGCTGGGGCGGTCGTTCCCACTTTACAGAGAACAAAAGAGAACCCCCAGGTGGAGCTGTCAGCTGGCACCAGCACCAGGTGGCCAAAATCTAGACTCCACTTCTCTGTTAATACGTTACATTAACTCAAAAACACAGTTCCCTCAGAGGAAGAGTTTGGCCAACAGGACTCGTAAGGGCTCCCACACCTCAAACAAGAACAAGGTGACTCTGGAATTCGCTGGGCCAGGGAAGGTCCGGGCGGGGAGCTCCCCGCTGGCCCCGTGTGCCCAGGCCTGGCGAGCCCCCTCCATGCTGGCTGGCTGTGCTCTGGTTCTGGCCGCCCTTCTGCCCTCCCCTTCAAATCATTTTAAATATTCACACACCCCTCTCTCTCCGACAAGAGACACCCAAAACACAGAGATAAAAAGGGAAACAAAATAAATATGAAAAATGCCGAAGTCAACAAATCCAGAGTTCTATTAGCTTTAAGTTGCTTTCCCACACAGGACCTTCCAGAATGAATTATACTGCCTGCAGACTCCCCAGGTGTTGTCTGCAGAAGACGAGTGTTCTCCAGGGTGAGGCCGGCGCGAGGGCTTACTGCACGAAACTCAGACCGAAGGGCTCTCCTGGCCTTTAGAGTGTCATCTTGCCCTACTCTTCGGACATTTAAGCAGGAAAACTTGGTTTGTAATCACAGCTTTTTAAATCATCAAGGTTTCCCCCGCACCTGAGAAAACTTTTAGTAATTGTGAATGAAAGATGGGGCAAAACGTTAAGTATATTTAAGAGAGACAGGGTGCATTAATTTACCCGGATAAAAATAGTTCCCGTTTTACTTTTTTACAGCTCTAAAATGATAATGACAAGTTTAGATCTTGGAGCAGAGTGATATATATACTACATCACAATCTTTGAGTATTTTAATTTATTCAGGTGCTCCATTCATTTAGACCAGCTTTCAAATATGCCCCAAATTCTGGTGCCAGGCAGTGTGCATCACTTACAACAGCACCTGTTAGTATATACACGTCCTTTCGATGGCACGTCAGAACTGAGCACTCACACACGTGACTGCGCCTCCAGGAAGGATCAATCTGCAGCGCCCTCATGTCCAGTCTGTGGCTGAGCAGTTACGGGGCAGAAGGACATATATCCGAACACCGTGCTTTAACACACCGATTTTAATCAAACAATAATGCTGGATGTGTACAATTGCAAGCCAAGCAATCTTGAGCCACAGACATTAAAAAAAATTTTTTTAACATGTGTTTTTGAGAGACATAGAGAGAGAGAGAGAGGGACGGAGAGGGAGAGAGAGGGACAGAGCGTGGGCAGGGGAGGGCCAGAGAGAAGGAAACAGAATCCAAAGCAGGCTCTAGGCTCTGAACTGTCAGCACCGAGCCCGACGCAGGGCTCAAACCCACGAACCAGGAGATCATGACCTGAGCTGAAGCAAGACACTTAACTGACTAAGCCATCCAGCCACCCCTTGCACCACAGACATTTAAAAAAAAATCTAGAGGTGCCTGGGTGCCTCAGTGGGTAAAGTGTCCAACTACATTTCAGCTGAGGTCAGGATCTCATGGTTCGTGTGACTGAGTCCTGCATCGGGATTCTCTCCCTCTCTCTGGGTTCCTCCCACCACTCACGCATGCGCTCGCTCTCTCTCTCTCTCTCTCTCTCTTGCTCAATCACTCCATAAATAAACATTAAAAAAACCAAAACCCTAGAGAGCACCCAGAATGTAGAGATGCATCTGCTAAATTGAACCTCACCACAATTCAAACAGATTAAAAAGCCCCCTATTTAAGTAAGAGTTAATGAATAAATAACTGTAGAAGATTCCTGCCAACTCACTGGAAAAATGAGAAAGCCGGGGTAGGCAATACACTAAGCTGGCCCCGGAGATCCCCATCTCCCGCATACAAGCCCTGTAACGAACCTCCCCCAGGAGTGAGAGAGGCTTGGGAGTGATGGAGCACCATTCCTGTAATTGTGATGGTGGAAGGGACTCTGCAGATGTAATTAAAAGTCCCTCCCTAGGCAGGTGGCTTTTAGTGCATCAGAGGGGGGATTATCCTGTGTGGGGTGACCTAAGCCCTTAAACAAGGTTGGAGGTGCTGGCTTCGCTTTAATTTCTCCTTCATTTTGGAAGAATAGTTTTGCTAAACAGAATATTTGGTTGATGGTTTTTTTTTCTGTCAGCACACTGAATGCCATCCCACTGCCTCTGTCCTCCACGGTCTGTGAGGAGACCCAGCGGTGGGTCCTACAGAGGGTCTCTGGGGGATGTGGGGCTGCCTCCCTCTTCCAGGATTCTCTAGTTGTCTCTGTGTCTCAATTGTTTGATTACAATGTGTCACGATGTGTCTATCAGTGGGTCTTCTCTCATCCGACTGGGAGTTTGCGGAGCTTCTTAGACAGGCAGGTTGAGGTTTTTCATCACATTTGGGAAGTTTGGAGAAATTTTTTTCCCCAAATATTCTCCTGCTGCTTTGAAGAAAAAAACTGCCAAGTTGTGGAGAGGGCCATGTGGCAGGGCATGGAGGCAGCCCCTCCGAGCTGAGAACGCCCCCTGCTGACAGCCAGGAAACAGGCCCCTCAGCCCTACCGAAATGAAAGGAATTCGGCCAAGAACCAGTGAGTCCGAAGAGACTAGGTGGGCCTCAGATGAGACCAAAGACCCAGATGACACCTTGATTTCAGTCTATTAAGACCTTGAGCAGAGGACCTGAAGACCATGTGCCTGATTCTTGAACCACAGAATTACGACCTAATAAATTAGTGTACCTTCAAGCTACTAAGTTTGTGGTAAGTCAGTATGCAACAGAAACTAACACAGAAATTAAAACAGGGAGCCTCCAACATTACGGCTTCGAAAATAACGGCTTCGAAATGCTACTTACAATGAGATCATTTTTCTCTGGACATTTATCATTAATTCATTCAAATTCATTTGTTAAATGTTTACTTTGTTCCTAGAGGTATTGTGCTTGGTGCTGAGATACAGGGTGAAAGAAAATAGGGAAGCTGCAAAGTCCCTGGGGAACAGCAAGCCCAGCCCCAGTCCTGAAGATACTGAAGACGCGAGCTCGGACCAAGAGAATCTATGGCAACCAGGTCAACACTGTGTCAGCATTTTGTATGTCTTGAGGTTCAACTCCAGGGTAATGGACTCAACTCGGTGCATTAAAACCAGCCAATGGTGGAGGGAATCCCAATGAGACCCAAAATGAACGTCAACACTTGACACTACACCAATTAGGTCATATTACCTGGGGTAGGGTCCAGGAACTGAGGTGGATTTTAACTGCAGCCAGGACTGAGAACCACTGATGTAATAACAGCTTTCCAAATGTCCTGAAGATCAGGATTACTGTCCCAGAACCTGGATCTGAACTCAGTCTGAAGGTGAGGTACTAAGCAGTCCTCAGGATGAAGAAGGGGAAGGCGTGAGGGTGGGTGACAGGAGTGGAGGCCAGTGGAGGCCAGGCTTTGTGAAGCAGCGCTGTATGACCCAAGATGACTGAAATTAAGTGTTGAAGATCAAACAGTAAACGAGCCACATGATCTCGGCAATAAATTTAATATCCTAACCACATCTGACTTAAGCTAGTATTAAAATAAGTTGAGTGTTTGGGAGCCCAAGGCCAAATAACTCAAGGATGAAAGTTCCTATAACATCCTCCTTAGAGAAGTTAGGAAAATAAGTTTTAGTTCAAATTTTTAATGTGCATGTCCAGAGAAAGTGGACATTACGATGACAGTGAATTGCTCCTAGACACACATTTACATGTTATGACTAAAGATAGAAAGCTATCCTTAAGGCTTCTGTATTTTGGCCACTCTTGTGATTTCAAAAATTACAACGGAAATATCTGTGACTTACACCCTAAGCAAATCATTCAACCACCTCTTATAGTACCTCCCTAATCCCAAACTGGCTTAATGGCTAAATTAAAGGTTGCCAATGAAATGCCTCTTTTGATAATAATTTTGAATGAGTGCTTTAATAGGATTTGCCCTTGTTCCTTGACCTTGGACAACTTAGTTTATTATGATACAATGGACACAAGAATTATATGACCTGTAACCCTTCTAAAGTAAGCTTTTAGAGAATTCTTCTGTTCTTGTCTTTGAACTTCAATGGAAGAGGAGCTAAGTGTTCATTTGCATTTGGAAATTTACCACTCCCTCTAACTACTGCTTGGATTCCTCCTTTCCTTTCTACCTGCCTGGGCCCAGTGGTCTGTCCACATTATCAACTCTGCTCAAGGTCAGATGACTCTACTGGTAGGCCCAGTATGGAAAGAGCGTGGTACAGAAGAAAAAATGCAAGGCTTGTGATTAGACACAAAAAAACCAAAATCAAGTACCGCCAGTCTGAATGTAGAATTGAGAAAGCTGGCTTTTAAGAGTACTTTATACAGGCTACTCAGTTTATATATAAAGTAAAAGAATAATGACCACGTGTTAAACTCAAGCAGTGTGAGGCTCAAGCAAGGACACTGACAGGCAGAGCATAAGAGACACACACAGTGACTTACACTTGCTGTGTGCTTACAACTTGTCAGGAATTGACAAAGTGTTTCACATGTAAGACTTAATCTCTGTAATGATCCTGAGGCAGAGTACTATCTAGAAAGAAAACTAATAGTACTCTGTGCTCTTCCCTATATTATATGCTCCTCAATGTGTCATTTCTGGAGAAAGTAGCCAATACTCTTCAGCTGATAAAAAAACAAAGTAACACCTTGATATCGGGGTGTCTCCAAAATCTGAATTTTACCTCCCCATGTTACTGCCTAAGTCAAAGAGAGGGTGTTCCAAGTGTGGTACATAATCTGAAATTGTTTGCTCTTTTTAAATTCAAGAATGCATATCTTAGCAAATTTTCAGCCACCTTTTGCTACAAAGCACCTTATGGCCAAGCAGCCTTAGATTTTCAATTATGCCCTTAAAGTCCATGTCACAAAACTGATATGTGGAAAAACAATGGCCTGAAGAGACACTAAAACTATGAGGGATTTTGCATTTAAAAAGAATAAAATAGATGCTTAAGAAAACCACAAACCCATCATACACGATTCCTGATTTTCATTTTGATGTTGGGAGACTGGGACTCGGTGGAACTGGAGGGAGATGTTAAGGGGCAAGAGCAAAGTCTTGGTTTCACAGAAAAGGTGTAATAAAGGATCCCACGTAGGTGTGTGAGATGGTTTGCAAGTTTCCAAGTACATTTCTTTTCCTAACATACTCCTGAAAACAGTGTGTGTAAAGCTGCACTTGCGCTCTCTCGGACATACCTTTCTCACGTCTGAACTCTTTGGTTCTGTCGTCCAGGTTATAATTCTAGAAACAGCAAGCCTCGTCTCGCTAGAGTTTACAAAGTCTGTTGGATCCATCTGCCTAGCGAGGGACTCAATGTACTTCAAGATTGCAACTTTGACCTGAAAGATCCAATAATTATACGCATTAAGTACACTTTACGAATCTTTGAACAGAATTCTGATCAGAGAAAAGGAAAGACAACTGAGGTGACACATCCTTCTTCCTGGATTCATGTTTTCACATGGAGCCACACGTATCGGGGACAGAGGCATGATGGCCGCAAGGTAGGTCTGGGAACAGGAAGACTGGCATGTAGCTCAGTCCTCTTCAGTGTTAGGTCACTGCGCTGGAGAGAGGGCTCCGCCCATAGGCAGCAGGCACCTGCAGGGCATGAGCCCCCACAGGCAGGCCACAGGGTCACCAACTCTGCCACTTGATGGAGAAGCACCTCGTTTTTTGGGCATCCTGGGCCATGTCTTACAAGATAGCGTTTTCAGCAATCACGCTGATATTCTACCTTAACTTCTCCACTGATGCCCCACCTGGTTTTGACCTTAGTAGAAGAGGGTTATTATTTGTTGCAGCTATCCTAAAACCCCAAGAAAAGTTAATGATTAAAGAAGAGATGACATACGTGACCTAATTCAAATTAATACATACCCTCCCTCAATTTCAGTCTTGTTGTGACAGGTATCATTTTCTAAAATACGTAACAATTAATTTTCATGTGTTAGAATGTTAATATTGAAAACACCTCAGTAAGATACCTTCTCTCAATGCGGCAGAATTTTCTCGTTTATATATTGTGAAAGACAGTAAGAATACTCAAATGTTGGTGAGGATATGGAACAACTGAGGCTGGTTGGAATATAATATGGTACAACCATTCTAACAGTTTCAAATAAACACTATCTACCCAATGAAGCAGTGACTTTTCTCTGAGGTACTCAAACAAGAACAATGGAAACATGGCCCCGGTCGTGTAAGAATGCTCACAGAAGATTTGTTTGTAAAAGCCAAGTATGAGTCATGTACAAAATAAAGTAAATTTTAAGCAAATCTGACTTCTAGAAGTTGAACTGTAATGACAAATAGTCACTGACCTTGAGATTAGGAGTCTGAGTTTGATCCACAATAAATCTCATCAAAATGTTAAATTGTTGATCAAATGGAAAGGAGTCCCTAGGTTTAAGAGAAAAAAGAAAATGCTCATTTTAAAGGATGCCATATTACAAAAAACAAAATGTAAAACCATCTCAGAAACAAAAATATAACACTAGAGGCAAGTCTACTGGACACAGAAGCAAGCTTTACAGTTACTTGCGCTTTTCATTTTATATAAATACTAGACTAATATACATTATACACAAAATTCGAAAAATGGGAAATCTTTTTTTTTACTTTTTATTTTTAAGTATTTTATTTCTTTTTTCTTTTTATTGTTTTCATAATTTATTGTCAAGTTGGTTTCCATGTAACACCCAGTGCTCTTCCCCACAAGTGCCCTCTCCATGTCCATCACCCTTCTTCCCCTCCCCCCCTTTAGCCCTCAGTTTGTTTTCAGTATTCAAGAGTCTCTCATGATTTGCCTCCCTCCCTCTCCCCTAACTCTTTTCCGCCCCCTTACCCTCCCCATGGCCCTCTGGTAAGTTTCTCCTGTTACATATGGTATCTGTCCTTCACCTGACTTATTTCACTTAGCATGACTCCATCAAGTTCCATCCACATTGCCACAAATGGCCAGATTTCATTCTTTCTCATTGCTATGTAGTATTCCATTGTGTATATATATATATATATATATATATATATATATATATATATATATATACCACATCTTCCTGATCCATTTATCAGGTGATGGACATTTAGGCTCTTTCCATGATCTGGCTGCCATTGAAAGCGCTGCTATGAACATTGGGGTATATGTGCCCCTATGCATCAGCATTTCTGTATCCCCTGGATAAATCCCTAGCAGTGCTATTGCTGGGTCATAGGGGAGTTCATTTTTGAGAGAGAGAGAAAGAGAGAGGGTGGGGCAGAGAGAGAGACTGGGGCAGAGGATCTAATGCAGGCTCTGTGCTAACAGTAGAGAGCCTGATGGGGGTATCGAACTCATCAACTCCAAGATAATGACCTGAACCGAAGTCGAACGCTCAATCGACTGAGCCACCCAGGTGCCCCAGAAAAATGAGAAATCTTGTTAAAAGTCCCAAAACACACATGACACATACTGAGTTATGTATGCTATTTTAGAAATGAAGACCAAGCAATAAAAAGAGTCTGCCTTCTAGGGATGTGCCCATCTTTCCAGCTACTTTTCTGAAACTGCTTCACGAGAAACACTTCCAATTCCAAAATCTTAATCTACATCCTGGCTAGGCTGCTTACAGCTGCCCTTGCTTAAGCTAACCATACTGTCTTCCCTACTGGGCAGTTGCTTCTGGTCTCTCTTGTGTAGGGTCACCAAGAAGAGTGTGAGAGCCCCAGCAAAGATTCCCCCCCACCGCCCCATCCAGCTATGACACGTCTGCAGAAGCCAGCGCCCTTGGAGCCCCTCTCCTGGCTCCACATCTTGCCTGTTCCTGATCTCATTTCTTGTAGCCATCTCACATCTTTGATACAACTGAGTAACCCTGAGGGCTCCTGGCTAGCCCAAGTCCGTGCTCCTTCCCTCAAATGCTGCTATTACAAGCATTAGTTCATAAAAGTGAATAGTGGTGTCCGTGCGGGGGAAATGCAGACATACCTTCCACACTAACAGGAAAGGCAGTGCAATGCAAACATCTATTATAACCGAGGCTGAGCGACGGCATTGCTTTCTCTGGCCTCTCTAAGGGACTTTTCTCAATCTACAGGAGTATACTAGGAAGAACACAGAAGCAGGTTCAAATCTGTGAAGTCACAGGATGGATTTGAAAATTTAATGAAATAATGCAAAGAAAATACAAGGCCCAGAGCACATCCTAGGTACTAATAGTGCTAACTGTTAAAATTGCTAATAAAAAGTAAACTTGACCCAGTAGTACATCTATTTGTCACCAGGAAGACAGGACCACTTCTGCAAGCAAAGCACACTTTAGCATACATGACTCATACCAGCTATAAATTAGAGAAAGAAGGTTGGCAAACCATACACAAAACATCTCTGTCTTCTTCTGCAGCAAGGGGAGAATGGAGAATCCATTTAAGTATAAGCAGGCTATAAGCAGGCGTGTTTAGCCTGGAAATGTGCCTGTGGTTGGGCGCAGCCAAAGGAAGGAAGCAGGCAGACCTGTTACTTCAGCAACCCCCCTCAGCCATCACCAACACTCACTGATTAATCTTAAATACACAGAAATAGCTAGGCATCTCAGCTGCTGAGAAAACTGAATAATGAACGTGCTGTAGAGATTTAGACCGAATCTACCCAGGAGAGGATTCTTAAAGGAAAGTGGCATCCAGGAAAATAACCAGAAGGTTTTCCTTAATCACCAAAGTTTAGGAGTAAAATCTTAACACTACTGCCATCCCTAAAAATCTAAAAGTTTCCGCCAATCACAAATTCATCTATAGGAATGAAGAGACCTTTAGGCCAAGTCTGACTCACAAATGTTTTATTTGGCTTTCAGAGTATCACCTAAAAATAAATCTCAAATGTGGTGCCTTACTCCATATTTCTGACCTTTCTTGGTAAGTCTGGTGGTACCACTGGGCCCACATGCTCACACAGCCACCTCTCTCTGGAAGCCCCCCCCCCCCCCCCCCGCCCATGGCATCACCGTCCCTCCTGTCTACTTCACTCAGTCACTATCAGCTGGACCAGCCTCACCCCTCTACGCACCCTGGCTGAACCTTTGTAAATCCAATGATACAATCCTAATTCCACTAAACTTGCTCATCCAAAGGAAGGATGACATTTGGAAGGGTCACTGCAAATATAGTATATTATACTGATCTCACTAAAAACCACAAGGGAGAGCTATCTGAACAAGAAAATTTTACAGCAGCACAAATTATACAGATCTATGGGGTCAGGAACCAAAAGAAAACAGTCAGCATCAGAGCATAGAGGAACAAATGTGTGTTTTGCAGTGAGAGACATCTAACAGACACACGGGGGCTGACAGTGCTATTGTTAGTGAGGGGGTGACAGAGGAAAGAAAAAGCACAAATCCTATCCATGTTCTCCTTCAGGAGAGGAAGTTGCATCCCCACAAACCAGCCTGTGGTTAAGGAGGACACACTTTCTGTTCTACCATAATAACCAGCAGTCTTTGGTTCTACTTCCCACACTGCCACTAGTATGCACTGGGACCCGGGCAAGTCAAGTCAAGTCTGTTTCTTCATAATACAATGAAGATGGGTCCTTCTGTTTTGGAAATTCTATGATATTGAGTAATATTCCAGTGTGTAGTAGCTGAGTCATATAAAAGTTACTCTCCTGAGGATCATGAGCTGATCTGGAGTCATTTGTTTATTCTTTTAAAAATTCACTGATCTGACATATAACCTTCCATCTTCCGCCAAATGGTAAGTGAGACATTACAGCCAGCTGTCTTCTGAGGTTATTTAATTTCTAATACTCATGCTGAGGACCTACAACTGCAGATGCATTGGGTAAGAAGTTTCTGAAAAATGAGCACATAGTTTTTCATATATGTCTGGATCTCCACAGCTCTTCTTTCTTTCCTCATAACAGGTCACAATTGCTAAGTGCTATCAACCTCTGAGCCAGTGAATGCTAATAGAGATCGTACCTGGGTGAACAGGAATCCTACATCCCATGTGGTTAGCAAAATTTCTAGTGTGACTTATAAGAAGATGAAGTATTAAAAATACTGAGATATTGAACTATGGGGACCTCATCAAGATAAAAAGCTTCTGCACAGTGAAGGAAACAGCAAAATTAAAAGGCAACCAACGGAATGGGATAAGATATTTACAAATGATATATCAGATAAAGGGTTTTAGAATCCAAAATCTATAAAGAACTTATCAAACTCAACACCCTAAAAACAAATAATCCAGTGAAAAATGGGCAAACATGAATAGACACTTGTGCAAAGAAGACATCCAGATGGCTAAGAGACACATGAAAAAATGCTCAATATCACTCATCATCAGGGAAATACAAATTAAAACCACAATGAGATACTATCTCATGCCAGTCAAAATAGCTAAAATTAACAACTCAGACAACAACGGATATTGGGGAGAATGTGGAAAAAGAGGCTGTCTTTGGCACTGCTGGTGGGAATGCAAACTGGAGCAGTCATTCCGGAAACAGCATGGAGGTTCCTTTAAAAATTAAAAATAGACCTACTCTATGACCCAGCAATTGCACTACCAGGTATTTATCCGAGGGATACGGGTGTGCTGTTTCAAAGGGGCACATGCACCCCAATGCTTATAGCAGCACTATAGACAATAGCCAAAGTATGAAAAGAGCTCAAATGTCCATCAACAGATGAATAAAGAACATTTGGTATATATGCACAATGGAGTATTACTTGGCAATCAAAAAGAATGAAATCTTGCCATTTGCAACTACGTAGAAGGAACTAGAGGGTATTATGCTAAGTGAAATTAGTTGGACAAATATCATATGACTCCACTCATATGAGGAATTTAAGATACAAAACAGATGAACATAAGGGAAGGGAAGCAAAAAGAATATAAGAGGGAGGGAAACAAAACAAAAGAGACTCTTACAAACAGAGAACAAACAGGGTTGCTGGAGGGGTTGGGGGATGGGATAAGCAGGTGAGGGGCATTAAGGAAGACACTTGCTGGGATGAGCACTGGGTGTTCTACATATGGGATGAGTCACTGGAGTTTACTGCTGAAAACATTACTATATGCCAGCTAATTTGGATGTAAATGATAAATAAATAAATAATACACTGAGGTCTCGGGGCGCCTGGGTGGCTCAGCTGGTTGAACATCGGACTCTATTTCGGCTCAGGTCCTGATCTCATGGTTTGTGAGACTAAGCCCTACCCAGGGCTCTGCACTGACAGTGTGGAGCCTGCTTGAGCTTCTCTGTCTCCCTCTCGCTGACCCTTCCCCATTCATGTACATGGCGTGCACATGTGTGTACGTATGGGCACGCTCTCTCAAAATAAACATTTTTTTAAAAATACGGAGATCTTCAGAAGGACGTAAATACTCTAAAATGTCTTAAAGAGAAGAGAATCAATTTGCAAGGTTTTATACTTGTTTTTACATTTGTCTTGAGCATTCGCAAAAATAACGGCAACCTTTCGTCTCATGGAAAGCAGGAACATTTCAACAAATGTGGTAACATGAGAATGTGGAAATGCTGAGAGTCCTTATTCAAGCAGATGACAAAATACAAGGGTAACAAAGAGAATGGCAAAAACCACCAAGAGAGTCTCCTAACATCAACATTGTCCAGCCCATGTGAACACATATTTTCCCAAACATGACATCCGGAAGGCCAACACATCCATGAAAAGGTGACCGACATCAGCATTAAGGAGACACAAATCAGAACCACCACAGATTTCACCTCACACTTCCTAGCTATTATCAAAAAGACAAGAAATAACAAGTGTTGAGGATGTGCAGAAAAGGGAACCCTGTGCACTCTGGGTAGGAATGTAAATTGGTGCTGCTGCTATGGAAAACAGCATAGAGGTTCCTCAAAGAATTAAAAATAAAGGGGCGCCTGGGTGGCTCAGTTGGCTAGGCATCCAACTCTTGATTTTGGCTCAGGTCATGATCTCACGGTTCACGAGGTCGAGCCCCACACCGGGCTCTTGGCTGGCAGCAGGGAGCCTGCTTGGGGTTCTTTCTCTCCTTCTCTCTCGGCCCCCCCTTTCCCCCACAATAAGGAAAGAAATGTTAAAAATTAAATTAATTAAAAATTAAAAATAAAAACATCATATAAGCAATTTCACTTTGGGGTATGTATATAAAGGGGTTGAAACCACTATCTGGAAGAGATCTCGGACCTCAAGTTCACTGTCACATTATTTCCAATAGCCAAGACACAAAAGAACCTAAGTGTCTGCCAACAGGTGAATGGATAAAGAAAAACAATGGAATATTTTTCAGTCATAAAAAAGAAGAAAATGCTGGAAATAGAGGGTATGATGCTAAGCGAAATCAGTCAGAGAAAGATAAATATCTATGACTTCACTCATATGAGGACTCTAAGATACAGAACAGATGAACATAAGGGAAGAGAAGCAAAAATAACAAAAACAGGGAGGGGGACAAAACATAAGAGACTCTTAAAGATGGATAACAAACAGGGTTCCTGGAGGGGTTGTGGGAGTGGGGGGATGGGCTAAATGGGTAAGGGCCATTAAGGAATCTACTCTTGAAATCACTGTTGCGCTATATGCTAACTCACTTGGATGGAAATTAAAAATATAAGTTAAATAAAAAATTTTAAAAAAAGAAAGAAGAAAACACTGCCATTTGTGACAACATGGATGGACGCTGAGGGCATAAGGAAATAAGCCAGACTGAGAAACACAAATACTGCATGATGTGGCTTATTATATATGGAATTTTTAAAAATTATAAAAATAAAAAACACAAAACCCCTGAAATCCATAAAAACAGAGCAGAATGGTGGGTGTCAGGGGAGGCGGGGGGGAGCCCCAGGAGAGGCTGGTCAGGGAACAGACGCACGTGACCTGAAGCAGAGGGATCTGAGGCGCAGAGCGGTGACCGCCAGCCACTGGGACTGGATAGCACTGCAGAGGTGCTAAGAGAACAGAGCCTAAATGCTCCGACCAGCAGCGCCGTGAGACAACGGTGGTCCTGCGAGGCGAAGAACGGTTCACCAGCACATGGTAATCAGTCAGCGTCAAATCACCGAGTGAGACGCCTCGAACTTCCAAGGCGTTTTATGTCAGTGACAACTCAAAGGCGGGAAAACAATTGTTTGGTCCTTAAGAACTTACCTCGTGACATCTAGAGCCTTCTGAACTTTTGCTTGCACAGATCCAAGTAAGTCTGCCCCCATCTTCTTAAGTAATTGTGTGAGAAGCACAAAAAGCCAGTCTTGCAAGTCATCCTTATGAATGATTATAAAATCCACCAGAGTCTCCAAAAACATACTGAAAACCTAGACAGAAATGAAAACCAAATGGTTCATATATGTAATTTGGAATTTCCTCCAAAGTCTCTAAAACATGGATTCGTCATATTAGAGAAGACAAATGTATTTTGAAAAATAAAGGAAAAAGGATTGGAACTTACTCTCTGTGGTGAATTCCACCGCAAACCAGGCCATGCAACAGAACAAATTCCATGTTAGTCCACAGTGAATTAATACCATTTACATGCAGTTTTTCAAAAGACCTGAAAAGACTACAGACTGGATCTCTGATACTCTCTCCTCCCTCAATATGCCTTCAAAATTCAGTACTAAGAGAAATTAACTTTACTGAAAAGTATCAGTTTAATCCTGGAGGCTTTTCTTCCTTCCTGCCTTCCTTTCTCTTAAGAAAAAAAGTATTTTAATCATCATAATTCTATACTATTACTATTTGTAATCTAGCACTCAATAGGTAATATTACAGGATGAGGGAGGAAAAAAACCTTGTGCATTGTATGACTGCAATTCAGATACTGCAAAGGAATATCTTTATGAAAAGATACTATAAAAGTGGTAATAGTCTTTATAAAAAGTTACGGGCTGCAGCCCACATAGTTCTCATCCCGCTGTGCCATCATTAGCACTGTCTACAGTGAGACCAGAGTCCACAGTGGACCAACCTGGAACGCATTTCAGAGAGAGAAGTACCCTGCTAGGCTGATGAGTTGCGCTGTCCTGGGCCAGCCCAGCCACTCTACACCTGCTCAGTTCGAGCACAGCAGCTACTAACCACCAGGGGTCTCCCGTGAGGCAGCTCAGAAAAAACCCCAGGAGCCCCAACTGTGGGATTCCTGGCTTAGCTCAAAGGCAGCTAGCAAATATTAACTAAACTGAGACCTCCAAACTCACTGTACAAGAGCGTTCTGATGGAAACAAATTTCCTTCTTTATCCTCACATTCTGGTTCTGAATCAGCAATCTAGAGGTGACAGGTAATAGAAATTTCATCAATGCCTCATACCACCTAATACCCCTTATACTATAGCTCTTATGAATCTTATGCTTAATATCTTCCTGCTCTTAAACACTATCTTAGAGAAAAACCGTGGTAATTAGATCTTTGGATATCTGTGTGGCCCTAGAACTCAACCTTTCTTGAATTTTATGAATGTTGTTCATGTTGACTTTGTTGTGAGGATCATCACAAGACCAGGATGGAGGAGAACTGCTGTCTGTCCCCCAGCCCCCACAGAGAACAGAACCCCCCATTCATTCTCCTAGGCTCCTTCCCACGAGCATCTCAAAGGACAGGAGCTATATGTTGTTTCTGTCCTTTATCTATCCTTTAAACTTCCCCATAAACTCATTCTCCCCATTTTCTTTCTCTAAACGCATCCAACAGCCTCTAGGACTCCTCCCAAACTGCAGGTCTTTGTTTCAAATCTGGACTTTAGTTAGGTAAGCTTCAGTAAAGAGCCCCTCTCTCGCACCACTCCCAGAAAGGGCCTGGGTCATCAAGGGGTCTCCCCCCTGAGCAGGGACCCCCTGAGGCTCAGCACTCTCCATGGCCCCCCAGAGTGTGGATGCCTGCTAAGTGGCCACCACCCAGCAGGTCCTCAGGGGCAGCAAAATTCTATTTGGAGAAATAGCTTAACCTGGTTTTTCAATAAATCCATTACATAAATGCTTCTATATTTCTATCCTGTCCTATATAGATACATTCTACATGGGATACAAAAAAGTTATATACTCGATTATCTTCTTAATACTACACGTTAAAAAAAAAAAAGGGCACTACATTATAATACAATGTTTTATTCTAACATCTAGCCCCCTGTTTGGCTAATAGGACACACCCAAAAATATCTGAATGAGTAAGACTACATCTAATTCTTTCCATTAACTCTTAAAACGTACTTTATTTAGCCCGGGGTTCTATGGACATTTTAAGTTCCCAAGAAGTCATTTTTAAAAGATATAACATAGGGGTGCCTGGTGGCTCAGTTGGTTAAGCTCCCAACTCGTGATTTTGGCTCAGGTCATGATCTCACTTAGGGAGATTGAGCTTGGGATTCTCTCCATCTCTCTCTCCCTCTATCCCTTTCTCTCAAAACACAAAACAAGAACAAACAACAAAAAACAACTTAAAAGATACAACGTTAACTACTGTAGAAACTGGTGTTAAATCTGGAAGGTGTAAACTGCACTACGGGAACTGCCTCTCACTCTTAAGTGTACTACACAGCTCACGTGGGCATGCGGAGGGGTCAGCAGGCAGGACTCCCACACTTACCTTGCTGTGAGGGTCAGCAAACATCCGAGTGAAAATCTCACACAATCTTTTCAATTCTACTCGACTACAGAAAATAAAATGGAAATGAATGAACTTAGAATTTAATAAGTCAACCAGATTAGTGACAGATTTTTTTTTTTTATTTCTTTATTTTGGAGGGGGAGGTGCACAGAGAGAGAAGGAGAGAGCCTCTGTCAGTGGAGAGCCCAATGTAAGGGGCTTGAACTCACAAACCATGAGATCACCACCTGAGCTGAAGTCAAGAGTTGGAAGCTTCACCAACTGAGCCACTGCCCCACTGACAGCTTTAAAAAAAAACAAAAACAATTCTTATACAACAGAGGCGCCTGGGTGGCTCAGTCAGTTGAGCATCCAACTTTGACTCAGAGCCTGGAGCCTGCTTCGAATTCTGTGTCTGTCTCTGTCTCTGTCTCTCTCTCTCTTCCCCCCCTCTCGCTCACACTTACTCTCTCTCAAAAATAATGTTAAAATAAAAAAATTTTTTAATAATTTTTAAAAAACAAAGATTTTTTCACAAATAAATTAACTTATTTAACTCATGATGAAACTAAGTAGAAATATACAATCATGATAGTTTGGCTCTCAACTGAAGATGAGGAAACAGCACCTCTGAGAGTGACTGCTGAAGTTCATACACATGGCAGAGGCAAAGCCATGCGTGAAACCCCGCTCATTTCACGTGTGTCGGCCACAGATGAAAGGCAAGGAGATAAACTAGGAAAAGCATGTGGTTTGAGGTCAGACAGCCCTGGATTTTAATCTCAGTTTTGCTATATCAAACAAATGGCTACAGGGAGGGTTAAGGAGGGACTCCACTCCCTTCCTAGAAGTACCGAGACAAAGCAAATGCTCATTTCCTGTTTGTGCCCTTTTGCTTTTTCTTATCCTTATCTGTACCACTGGGTCCTACTTTACTTCAAGGCTTGAGTATAAGGACCGTCTCGTCCCCAAATCACCCCCAGTAATCCTCCTTCATACGTGTGAGACTGTTGGTTTGATGATCCGCTAACATTAATAACAATGCGCTCTAGATAAGACCAATTCCAATTAATAGATTTCTAGAGAGTATTCAATAGATACTTGGTCAATGTTAAAATATTAAGAAACTGGGACCACCAGAATTAAGCAGATTCTTAAAGAATAATCACCCTAATAAACCATCCTCATGTTGTTTCTGAGAGCTCACTAGAAGTGTCAGAGGCTACCTGCATTTCAGAAGGCACAGGACAACACTTCTCCCATCTTCGTGACCAGAATGGAACAATGGGGGGACGAGGGGACGCGGGAGGACGGCAGGGTGGAGGCTGACTGACAGGACGGGCACACTCGCAGCACAGGGATTCATTCGTCAGTGCTCACTCATCTCTGCAGAGCCCGTCTGTGACCATCAACTTACACACTCGGACAATTTATCTTAGAAAAATTATCCAGGGACGCCTGGGTGGCTTAGTCGGTCAAGCGTCCCACTCCTGGTTTCAGCTCAGGTCCTGATCTCACAGTTTGGGTGGGATCAAGCCCCGCCCTGGGATCTACCGGACAGCTGGGGGCCTGTTGGAAATTCTCTCTCTCCCTCCTTCTGCCCTCCTCCTGCCCGTCCATGCTTGCTCTCTTTTTCTCTCAAAATAAACTGAAACAAAAATTATCCAATTTTTATCCAATGGATTCTAACTTGCCCCAAATTTTCACACTTTAACATTTCTATAATTTTGAGCTTCATCTTATAACCAAAGACCTACTAGTATTGCCATGGTTTAGTAAGTAGCATTTCTCTTCTTAGAGGAATGTAAAACAATAGTGCATCAATGATGCCTTAGATTTGATGAAACATGGTATAAACACATACTTTTTTGGTATGTATAATACATGCTCCTTTTAGAAAATTTTTGAAACACAGAAGCAAAGGCAAAGACAAAATAGTTGATTCTAGGGATAATGCTGTTACAACTTTAAAGTACTCCGTTTTAGTATCTCACCACTATCTACATTTATAAGCTCTATGTAAATGTAAGCTCTCTATATGCATATCGAACAGTTTTAGACGGAGACTGCTATCATCTCACCTGCACCCCCAAAGTGTCATGAGCCATACCAACCTACAGAGTTGCCTCATTTTTTACCTAAGCTGCAAACTGTGCTAGGATTTCTCAAAGAACACCTACCAGATCTAGAGGAGTCATAAGGGAACCAAATGTCTGACAAACCTAATCAAGGACAAAGCATTAAGGTTTCAAAGTCTCTGGGAGGCAGGACGGAGGGGCAGCCACCCTAGCCCCTGGGGTGCCTGTGCCCAGGCGCCGTGGAACCGTGCGCGGCCTCCTTGAGCGGCAGGGACCCCTCTGAGCCGCCGCTGAGGACAGCCTGGGACCCAGAGCCCAGCCCCCACCTGTCGCCCTCACCTCAGCGTCCTCTGGCTCTTCAGTAAATTCTGCAGGCCGAGCAGCCCCTCCTTCCTCTCGGACCAGTTGGAGCTGGCGCAGTGGTTGAGGACTTCGGCCACGTCCTCCGTCTGCCGCAGGTAGTGCGGAATGCCGCCGTTCCGGGAGCCATACGAGCGCTCGGAGCACACGCTCGACGCGTCGCTGTTGGCGTCGTCGTCGGAGTACATCCCGTACGGCTCGTACCTCCTCCGCACGGGCTTCTTCTGTCCGGTCCCAGGTGGGGGGTGGCGGAGGGAGAAACGGAAGGCGAGAGGCCCGTGAGTCATGCCACACAACACCGGCCACGGAGCTGAGGGTAAAAAGACACGCACACACGCACACACACACACACACACACACACACACCGCACCTTCCTGGGCTACAGATCAGGGAAATAAAACAGGAAAGAACAGACGTCCAGTCGGGACAGGGAGGGACAAGCAGAGCGATCCACAGCAGAGACACGAGGGTATGGTCTCCAGGATGGGGTGTGGACTTGGCAGCAAGACCGCCTGGCCTTGGGCGGTAACCCTGCCGATCCTGCTGCTGCTGGTGGGCTCAGGGCTCCAGAAAGCCATCCCACCTTCATGCTTCCCTCTCCCATCCCTGTAGTGACAGTACCTCACCTCTCACATGCCTGTGGCAGGAGGTAACGGATGATATGCTAACTAACCTGTCCCGGCCACACAGCAAGTAGGTGCGCTCACCGGCCCCTTTCACAATCAAAAACAACAGATCTTGAGCTCGGTCAGTGGCAAAATCTGTTTGAACATTCATGCTTCCCTAAGAAAGTCTGAAACTGAAATGTCAGAGCAGAAGAGCCCATGACAAAGGACTCTTAAATTATCTGAACACAAATAGGCTTCCTGCGACCCTTCATTTGTTTCTCGTACCCTGGATATAAAACTGGAAGTTAAACCCACAAATAATATAGCAACAGCTAGTAAACTGCTAAAATACAATTTTCCCAAAAAGAAAAAAAAAGTTATTGGCCAAAACCATACAAATGTAATCCGCTCCCCACCCCCACCCCGGCCAATGTAATTTTCTAATAATACAGCTTGTCCCACAACTTGCTCGGGACAGTCCTGCCTTATGCCTCCTGCCCCAGCATAGTTATGGATGGCACGCCTTTCACAGTAATCCTTGTCAGGATGGCAAATGACAGGATCATCCTATTTATGTATAAACTAGATCCGTAAAATAAAATGTTGAATATATCCATCCATGAAATAATAAGAACAGTAAGTAGACACAAACTGGGTTAATAAATAAAACAAAACACTCATAGGAGAAGGAGCAGAGAGTGACATTAAAAACAAACAAACTAGAACAGATGAGAGAGGTGACTGATTCCATCGCTAACAACAGCTTCACTAGACTTGACAAATCATAATTCAGACCAGGATTTCTACATAAGACTACATGCTTTGTTGCTTTCACTAGCTCCTAAAGGAAATATACTTGCAACAGAAAAAAAATGAAGTGGTAAAACAAAAGTTAAAGCACTGGTACCTTGCTCCTGGAGTCTCCTAACAGCTGTAGGCAGGAAAATATTGAAGGATGGGGAAAAAGCATAGAGAATTATGTCAGAAGCATATGTGGGGATTGTTCTTGCAACAAAAGTGTATAGCAAAACATATCTTAGCAAACCAAAAATATAGGTTAGCAAGCAATTCATATCAAGTGAATAATAACAAAGAACGCTTTCCCAATGGCATCTCCTAGCCCTTCCTACACCTTCCAGAAATGCCTTCTAGAACTTGCCATACTTCTTGCTATGAGGCTACAACTCCCCCACACCACCGCGGCCCATCTCTAAAGTCACTGTTTGTTCCACCTATTCCTATGCTAGATCCCATGTGCCCCTGCGGCTCCTATACTGGGAAGCACACTCTGGGTACCATTCCTGAGCTCTCTCTTCTGCAGCTGGTCACTCAGGGAGACCAAGCAGTTTGAACAAAGAGTAATAAGGGCAGCCTGAGTGGACGGACGGCTAGAGCTCAGAGAAAAGCCCAAGTCAAGGAGAGCCCAAGCTCAAGTTCCCAAGTCTGACTCTGGCTCCTAGAACTTTGTGCACAGTCCCTTGCACGGTTCTTTAAAGGAAGAGGGAACTCCCCCGCCTTAACTGGAAGTCCCATTTAACTAAGGGTTTGCACACCCATTATTTCCCACCCCTCTGACCTCCAAATAGGGCCTCTGAATAAATAAGTGATTCCCAGTGCTGCAGCTTGGAAGGAAGAATAGCTTCACAGAGTTCTGTTCCAGCTCATGACTCTGAAGTCAAAGCCTTGGTTAGAGCAATTATCCTGAACTCCAGTACCTGCCAGGAAAAAAGCCTCTTTACACAGAAGGCTGATGAATAGAGCTGGCTAGGCACCCAGCTTAGAGGAACGGCATTGGGAGAGCCGCAAACTGCTTGCTCACAGTCGCCTGTCTCAGCAATCTGACTGAGCAGGAATAAACGAGGGCAACACAGGAAGGGGTGACAGTGAGAATCCATGCAGCCACAGACTGTAACAGTTTGGATGAAAAACACGGCTGGGTTTAAACCTTCTGGTTCTGAAAGCAGGATGTCATGATGCTTTTTTCCTTAGAGAGACAGCACAAGTAAGGCCAGAGACCAGACAGTTCTAAAGAGGACCTACTTTAAATGCTGAGCACATCAACCAGAATATGCTAGAGGCAGTGTCACTACCAGCTGAAATGCATCTTTAAAAAGCCATTTGACCACAAGGGATTCTACCAGGGAGCGTTTTGCTATAACCACAAATGGAAGTATCTCTAACTGCTTAATGTTATTATTATTATTTTTAGACACTAAGTTATAATGATGCAAAAACACATTCCACCAGTGCCTTATGGCCTCAGAGTTCATCAGCATTAACATTTGGGAAAGTTTCCTTAAATAAGGACTTAATGGCTCATTTTAAAAGACAAAACAAACGTGAAATTGTATAGAACAACTAGTGTGGTCACTGAATAAATGTGAGATTTTCAACCCACTCAGTCTGTTACCTACTATCATAATGGTATGTTTAGGCTATGCCATCAGCCTGTAAAGCAATAGAAGCCACAGAATGAAAAAAGGAAACGCTGGAAAAAAAACAAACATGGAGGAAAAGGGAGAAAAAGAAGCCCAATGACATCAGAGAAGCCCAATGTCATCAAAACTTCCTTGACACTGAGGAGCACAGAAGACGTACTTGATGCTAGTATTTTCTGTAAGCCCAATCTTCACTTCTGTACAGGGTTCAAAGTTTCAAAAGAAAGGGATAATAAAACAACTTTACACATTATTTACACAAAGTTTACACAATATTGACACAATCCACACACTGCTGAGCATGACTCAGTACCCTGATTTGGAGGCGATTTTCTGTGAGGACAGAGGAAAATGCAGAGGAGTAAGTCAGAGAGACACTGCACACCAGGGACTCTTACCAAAGCATCAGCAACAGCAGCTTCGAGGTCTGTACTTGTGCTCAGGACTCGCATGGCATTCACAGAGCCTGGTACTCTTCCTGCCTGGCCAAGCCCAAACCGGTCTATTCAAAAAACAAAACCAAAGATATGTCACTTTACTTCACACTTTCTCAGTTCTCTGCAAGGGCTCCTGCCTCTTCCCACCTACTGGACAGAGGCACTGGGAGTCCCTAGCCACACATAACTACACTTCACCTGCAATCCTCACTAGACTTGACCTGGTTACCTGCGGCAGAGGTTAAGTTTTCCCCGTGGAATGCTATCTGTGCCACAGAGCAGCCTGACAACTGAAATGACTCTTTGGCGATGTTTTGTTTTGTTAAAGTGTTGAGACAAGAGAGAGAGGAGAACTTAGTCTAGAAGTGAGCTGGGTGGTGCCTTGAGTCTTTGAACCTATTTAGTGTGCCCTCTGGAGGCCAGGTGGCCCTGATGCTCCATCAGACTAATGAGAGTGCTTCATGGTGTGACCATGCACTGTGTAATAAAAAGTTAAAATTTGAAACTAATGTATTCAATTGATATCTGCAATTTTTCATTAGCGCCACTACTGTTTAACTGTTAGTAACTGAGCTCAATTAATTCTGGGCATTTGTTCATGATGCCTGTGTCACCAAAGGTTATTTAAAGAATCAGTTTATTAAATTCTTCAATGATCATCATTAAAAGCGAGCATCTTCACTGCAAAACACTAATCATTCAGATAACATGAATATAAATTTTTCCTGAGTCTCTCAAAGGATTTGAATTTCAAATGACAGTCTTTATATGTGTAAACAAAATGGATACAATCCAAAGAATTTGAAATAAATTTCATAGCTTAATTATATGTTAGGTAAGGATCATGGTCAGAGGAGACTAGCTTTTTAAAAGCACCATGACATCAGGTGAGCAGTCTTCCTTAAGAAGTGCTGAAGTTTAAAGCTACAACAGGAGTACAGTTCATATAAAAATCATATTTCCTAGTGTATCACACTATTTATTGGCAAACCTTTCTTATTTAAAATGCTAACATATAAAAACCCTTTGAAGAAAGTGTTAGATTAAAAAATGCTTTTTTATGAACAAATAGACTGAACTATGTTTATATAAATATGTGCATATATATTCTCATAATGAAGCATTTCAAGTAAAAGGAAGGCTAAATCTGTCTTATGTGAACTGATCTTTCTTATAAAGTGATATATTTAAAACTCTGGATATGTAACAAGTTCTTTAGAAAACAAAAACTTTTAAAGTGAGGTGTTCCTTAGCATATTTAAAATGTCAGTTTCAAAACTTACACCTTCCAGTGCCACAGAAAGGGGAAAAAATGTAAACACTGCTAACCAAACGTTATACACTCATGAGCTTTTATTACGAAACAAAAATTGTATGTTGTACTATCCCCTTTTTTAATGCACTTGTTGGTCATACTCATGATGTCTTAGTCATTATGTAAAAGATGGTTAAATATGCCATATAAACTAAGAGACCACAAAACAATAATTGTTAGATGTCTCCCTATATACATACATATATATATATAATCAGTTGAAATATAAAACTCATGTAAATTTGACATTTACTGTGCATATAGTTTTATACATGATCTTTGTTCAACTCTTTTTTCCATTAAAAAAGGGTAGATAGTAAGGGATTTATGAGGAACAAAATGAAAGTAATTCAGTTATAAGCCATTTAAAAATTACCCAGCATAAACTTAAATAAAACAAAATCTAAAAAAACTAAAAAATAAAAAGTATATCACATGCCAGCAATTCTTGCTCCAGGGATAATACTGATATTTTGTTTTTAGACACAAAATTAAAGCTGTAAGAACAATGCAATTATTTTGTGCTTCCCAGATGCATACAGCTCCGCCTACACAGCGACTGCAGATCACTGGACAGATGTCAACAGATCATTTGAATTTCAAATCTGAAAGGGAAATGCTTGTCTGGATTTGAGCAAAGTTACAAGCCTTTTGTTTTCACCAGACCATAATCTGTCCTACTCTCTCTTGTCCTTGTGTCTTGCTATGAAGCTCTACTCCCCGAGAGGCAGATACGTGGCCTTGCCCTCGGGCAGACCCCTAACCTTCAGGGGGTGTACTCAACAGAGTGCACAGGATAAAATGCACAGCTGGCTTCACTTCAAGGGAGAACGGAGAAAACAGCTCACTCAAGGGGTGACAGTTGTCACCATCAGCAGTCTGTGACTTAATACATAATGCCTTACTCAAGTGAGAGACTGGAGTCATTAGGGACTGTGAGCATATAAAAACGATGTCCGTTAGATCCAGCACATGGATGCATTGCTGTATGCTTACTTGTTGCCCCGATGGCTACCTGGGGAATTTGTGGTTTGTGAAAGCGGGCTGGGATTACACATTTGGGGACCACAGGCTGCAAAGGCTACCTTCTGCCTGACCTGGTGCTCTGAATCATGACTTTGTTGTTCCATAAAAGTTTTAGGACAATAGTTACACCTATGAAGTTACGTATTCTGTGATGCGGGGCATCTGGTAACTAGATAGTTCCTCCAGATCACCACCAGAACCTGACACTAATAATTAACATCAGTAATAACTGCTTTTTGGGAGCAAAGATTTTGGAAATGGCAGACTGTCAGATGACATCCATACTCTATTTCCCCAAAGGGACTTATCGTGATCCCTATTTTGGGTGCTTGTTCTCCTGAGGGGGGCACTAGAGATGGGGGAGGACACCCTTCCCCATGTTTCTGTTTTGTTTTCACATAAACATGAACACTGGAGACACGATGTTGTCAAACAGGCTATAAAGCAACTACAGCCTATTAACAGAACCATAAACATTCGACAACGGAAAAAAACCAAAGCACGCTGGGGAAAACAAATGTGAAGTGCATACATGCCAAGTGCGAGGCAACACTGATGGGAACGAATGCGAGAATGAGCGTGAGACGGGGGCGCGTGAAGAAGCCAAGTCATGCAGTTAGCGCTTGTTCACCTGACTGCCCAACAGACTCAGCAGTGGAGAGGGCGCTAGTGGACCTGGAATGACGTCGAGAGGCTGCAGGTAAAAGGAACGGCAACACCCACAGGATTAACACACGAATACCCGACACAGAAAATGCCACAGTCCACAGGGAACTCAAGAACCGCTCCCGACAAGGCCACGGTTTCTCATGAACAGAGATGGCGCTGGAGATGAATGGATAGCAAGTGCTGACCCCACAGCCCGCGGCAGCCTGCTGGCTCTCACTCAGCTGTGACACACACAGGCCAACAAAGGCGCTGTCCGGTGCCTGAGCTCGGACTCCATGTTTATGTCTGTGCCACAAAGCCCCACTAAGCTGTTACGGAAATATGCAACATGAAGGACATCAGGAATCACAGAGCACCGTCTATACCCGGTGGAGCAGCAGGAGAATGGATTATTTACTCAGCTCACAAGACGCCTCATCGGTATGTGATGCATATGCAACCATGCACCAAACACAAAAGCATAGAAGTTCATAATGTTACTTGAACAGAAATAGAATGGAGTCACAAGAAAGGGGCTCAACAAATGAAATCCTGTGTTCTCCCCAATTTTTGCTGTTTTCCTGCACGAACATCCTAATCATTAATGAACTGATTGTTTCGCTGCTGGAAATTTAGTTGTAATGGGTTTAAGGAGCTTCCCTTGGAGAGGTATTTGCAGAGCTCCGAAGAGGAGTGCCGGCTCTGTACTAGTCACAGCCACGTCCTGGCCTGGGCACAACCAGCTGCAGGACCTTGGGCGGAACTCTAAATCTCTGTGTCTCTGCTTCTGCATCTGGAAATGGTGCTAAAAGGGGTACGTACCTCTTGGGAGTAGAGACAGTTGCAAGAGATCATGCATAAAGCACTGAAAGCAGTGCGGGCACTGAGTGAAACGGTGGTGGTGGTACTGGCAGTGCTGCTGGTGCTGGTGCAGGCAGTGACACTTACAAGTAAACTCCAACTTACGTGTCTACGTTAAATATTACTTTATTAGCAAATATTCATTAGCAAATTGATTCATCAGTCTGAGGACTGATATGCTGAACTATGTCCTCATATAGAGAGAATAACTTTCAGAAATAACCATAAAATCGACTCAGTTCAAAACACAAAGTTATTGAGCAGAGTGCCCTGTAATATGTGGGTCTTCCTTCCCTCAGGGAGAAGAGCCCAAAAGAAAATACGCTTACACTCGTTACCCTCAAAAGAACATGGTGGTTGCATCACAGAAAGTTCACAGATTTAACAAAGTCTCCCAAGCGGTGCTACTTTTCACCCAAGCCACAAAGCGCAGTGTCCTGTGCATGTGAACGCTTCTGTTTTGCTGCAAAATACCAAAACCTCAAACTCTGTGATAGAATTTTTTTTAAGATTTTTTTTTTTAAAGTAACCTCCACACCCAACTGGGGCTCAAACTCACGACCCCAAGACTGAGTTGCATGCTCTACCGAATGAGCCAGCCAGGCACCCCTATAATTTTATTTTCTTAAGTTCATGTCACTTTATGAAAATGTACATATCTGTGGCGTCAGTAGTATCAAATAGCAAGGGTTACATGGTGGATAAGGACACATTTTTACCAGCTCACAAAAGGAAAATTTCTAATTCTTCAAGATGCGCAAAAATAAACAGGCAATCTCTAAAGCAGATATAAAATAATCACTTTTTAATAGTTTTTAAGGCTGAAGCATACCATTTACTGTGCAACAGATCAGTCCCACATCCTGGTAGAGTAAACTGAAAATACCTTTTAAGCAATGCCTGAGGTTCCTTCAAAAGTTGTCCTTTGGTCCTGTTTCAACAGGCTATTCTACAGTAAACCTGTCACGGAACGGATCCTTGCTCACATCCTCTAGTGAACACTCAGCAATGGAGTCCAAGCTGGACCCACTTACATCAGAGCCTGATCGACAGCTGAGCCCTTACTTTCACTTAGACGTCGTCTCTGTAACCATATAAATATCCTTTATTAAAATGCTCCAAAATAACTTTGTGACCAAAAAAAGCAAACTTAAAACCAATATATAATAACCAAAACGTAATTACTTTCACACACTCCCCACCTTTTTTTTTTTTTTCCAAACAAAACCTGTCTTTATAAACTGACCCAAAGGGGCACTAAACACAAAAATCTCACTAACTTATAGAGAGAGGATGGGAAACAACCATTAAAGTGAATGAGAAGAAGGAAACCTCATATTGTCTAAAGGGCACAGTGAGTTCCCCTGGGGACCACCTTCAAGGACTTACCTATGAATTCCCACGGCCTAACCCCAAGCCTGGAGATCATAATTGAGAACCATCACTGGGCACTTTCTCTGTGCTGACACCCGGGGAGCAAGCATTTAATACACTTTCGAGGAGCAAATGAAAGACACTAAATTATCAGAATTTTCAAATGAGGCAAGGGGCCAGCAAGGCTTTGAAGTCAGACTGGATTCAAAACCGAGCTCCACCATTTAGCTGTGTGACCTGGAGACAGCTGGCTTATTCTCCCTCTGTCTCTGTTCCATCATTCATAAAAAAGGGATAATGATAACCCCCATCCCAGGGTGTGAACAGGAGCCCTGGGGGGCTGCCCCTGCTCAGAATGGGGGCCCGCACACAAAAGGCAGTGCTTGCTCTCGCTGGATCAAAGTTTTATGGACAGATTTAGAGGAAAAGACGGCAAGGCTAAAAATTCGGTTGAAAAGATGTTAACTCTGGCACTGACCAGAACAGAAGACAGGTGCTGATGCTAGTTTGTTAAGAGGGGGAAAATCTGCATCTACATCTTCTGTCCTGGTAGGAGCCACTGCACATTTCACCATCCTAGGTCATCACCAAGACCCTTACGCAGATCAATTTCACCAAAGAAAGTGAAAACCAGACTAGATCATTCAAGTACTCAGGGTTTAATTAGGGACTCAAGAATTCAGCACACCTTGCCTGGTGCACGGACCACATGCTGGAGGACAAAGGCTGCTTCTGTGGATGATAACAAAAATACCAGAACATACAGGGAAGAAAAACACGGAGCTGCCTCTGAGAGTCCAAATAACCAATAAGCAGACTGAACTGTTCGCTTATATAACAGGCTGTTTAGAAGGCCAAATAGTCAGCAAGGATGCAGAGACATACAGCCTTAACTTAAAAGGAAAAAGCACCAGTTCATTCAAGAAAAAAGTTCACCACTGCTGCCCGATTTGCCAAGAACTCTGTTCTGATGCTTCAGGTTGCTGTGGAATGGCTGGTGTGTACGAGGCGAGTCGCCCCACTTGGGATCTATGCTATCAGGTAGACTATCTCACAAAGGGCTCTTCTCGCTGAGTCGAGTGACTCACCTGGCATAGCTTTAAGTTCATAACGGACAATGGGTCATAAGGTAGTAGATCTGGATTTTGATTATTGATATTGATGGGATACAAGGATACTAGAAAGAAGTGTATGACATCAGGAGCAGAGACAGGCAAATATTAGGACCGTGTGCTTCTGGCCTATCACCCACCTTCTGGAGTGACATTTTTATATCTAAAAGACCAGTTACATAATTAAAATCAAAATAACGACTGCTGCAGTCCACAACTCCATATAACAACTTCAGGCCTAGCCCAATTTTATAAAATAATTTCCACCTGCCATGCTTATCAAGAGGAAAATATAGTTTTACAGCAATTAATGTGGCGAAGAACTGAGACACCATTACTGAAGAGCACAAAAGGCCTTTTGTGAAAGTGTGTGTTCTTTCTAGAGGTCTTTGGGGCTTAACGATTTGCACTAGGTAAAAGGTAAAATTTTCCATTTTAGCCTACTGAACCTAAAAAGAAAAGGCCAACACAGTACTTCACAAAAGAAATGGGTTTCTCTTTTTGTCTATGTTTCTCGAATCCTAAAAATTGTGAAAATACAAATCTGGCTGTAAGAGAGACGGAGGATTGGTGGATGAGCAGCCCCTGGTGGCATGTAGACCGTGACCCCAAGATACGGTGCTGACAGCACCCTATGGCAATTAAATGTGTAAATTTCTGCCCTGGGGTGGCATCATGTCACAGACATTAAGCAGCTTACTGAGCCTGGGAAGAATGAAAATATCTGATCAATTAACAATAAACACTGTAAAGTTGTATGCCGTGCTGTACACCTAAGCAGTTTAGCAAAGAGCTACTTTGGGGGTGCTTCAAAGAAAGCCCTGAAGTGAGTCACTAAACCAAGGCTTGGCTATACCTTCTTCCATTCGGCTTCTCAGATTAACGTTACCGTCCCTGAACTGGGCTCGCTTCATTTCCTACCCATTCTCACGATTTTATTGTTTTCCATCTTTGAACTGAATCACATTATGTCCTGACCTTTGGTGAACTTAAACACAAATCGTTGAAATTCAATGAGGAAGGAAAAACTCTGGATTAACTCTACTTTTCAGAAGCAACGGGCTTTGGCTAAGCATCCCCTTGGGTTAGAAGCGACCACACAGACGGGCTTGCTGCTGGCAGGTGGTCACAAATGGCAACAGTACAGAGTGAAGTGGTGTTTTGTTCCTCCCATATATAAAAACTAGAAACTGCCAAAATTCAAGCATGCAGAAGGGGGCAACAGAGGGGAACTAGGGAAGAGGAAAGAAAGAAGGACCACAAGGACAGTAGAGGGGGACAGCAGGTCATTCGGCCTCGCAGTGTGTGGGGCAAGCACTGGGAGCAGGGCAAGGAGCTCCGCTCTGAGAGGCAGCGCCTACGGGTACTCACCGAGTGGAGGAAAGCCCCGAGCGGGGCTCGTATCGCGGCTGCTCTCACAGCTGGTATTGCGGCTGCACCCCTGACTCATGCTGGGTCGAGGGATACGGCTGCTCCGTGCTAGTGTGCAGCATGAGGGGTTTCAGAGAAGGTGAAGAAGTTTAATGAAGACAGAAAAACTCACAAAACGTCAGTTACATTCCGTTAACGTAATCATGACATTGTCCGCGCTGGGGGTGGGGGGGTTCGTCGTGAGGATTCCCCTGCAGAGACCTCACTGACTCGCGTGCTCACAACAGGAGAGGGTCTGCGTAAAAACTCGACTACGCTCAATGCTTCGGAAAGCTGTAGAGTTTTGTCGGAAGGTGAAATAACACCCAAAAATAAGAAATGAAAAGAAAGCTTTCCAAAGAGCAACCAGGAATACAAGGTCAAAAGCCTTTTAGAAAATGATCAGTTTTGGGGCACCTGGGTGGCTCATTCGGTTGAGTGTCCAACTTCAGCTCAGGTTATGATCTCACGGTTCATAGGCTCGAGCCTCACATTGGGTTCTGTGCTGACAGCTAGCTCAGAGCCTAGAGTCTGTCTTCAGATTCTGTGTCTCCCTCTCTCTCTGACCCTCCCCTGCTCACACTGTCTCTCTCTCGCTCTCAAAAAATAAAAAAACTAAAAAAAACAAAAAACAAAAAACAAAAACCCATAAAAAATAAAGAAACCGATCAGTTTTTACAGCTTTAGCATAAACTTCTCAACAAGATGATAAAAGACTAAAGCCATTTTCATATACACTGCGTTGTTAGAAAGATAATTTACTCTGGGTTGAAAATCAGAATAAAGCCTCTGGTCACTGAAATCTGTGAACTTACCTAATTAAAAGGAAGAGGGCTCACCTCTCTCAGCCTGGACTTCTTTACAAAGAGAGGTCCTAAGGACTGACACAGCTGGAGAACGTGCCCACTCCCAATAGGTATCTAGATGCTTCCAACATATTTAATTATCTAAAGCAGCATAAATAGAGAGCTGGGATTGCTATCCCTTTATTTACTGGTCCCAACATTTAATCCCTGCTTTTTCTATGGGAATCCAAGCAGGTGTGCCTGTGGCCCCTACTCAAGCACCCCGGCATATCCAGCATGCCCTACACATGAATCGGTAGCATATGAACTGACAATCCCAATATCCATGCTAAAAGATCCCCCCACTGACCTAAGAACAGCCAATTACTGTATGATTACCCACGGATAATTTTATTATACTCCTTATTTATAATAAAATTATCCATGGGTAATGGATTAACAATGACCACACTGCATGTCATAAAATGCTGAGAAGACATGTCTCATGAATAGCTTAAGCTCATAACAAAACTGTGCCATAAAGCTCAGAAAAGACCTTGGTGTTTTGAGTTTTTTCATTTACTTTGAGGAACTAAGACACAGAACTGGCAAAATACTCAGGAAATACTAGCATGTGCATGGATTTAAGGAAGGGAGTGGATGCAGGGTAAAGTAAATGAAAAAACCCAAAACACCAAAATACTCTGTACCCTGAATGTGTGCAGTCACCTCCATACTAGCTGTGGGGACAATAAATATGTCCATCTTCACTGGATCTACTAACTCTGGACTGGAGAGAAATATCTTCCCTGAAAATTCTGGAAAAAATAAACTTGATTCTCTAATGTAAAAATCAGCCATGTTTATTATAGTGTAACGGGCATGGCCTATGATTTCAGGGCCAACGTGGATTTACTGCCCAAGCAAACTGTAACAAGAATGTCTTCAAGCCAGAGTCATTAAATTCCCTGACAAAGAAGAACCCGCAAGTGAGAGGTCAAGCCAGCTCTCCGCTGCAGTCTCTGCTCAGTGCTAGAGCTGAGTCAGGCCTAGGGTCACGTAAGAGACGTAAGAGATGTCTGAGTCCTTGGTCTGCTACAACAAGCAAGAGAAAACCAAGCGCAGGAACACAATCAGAGCAATCCGTCAGATGGGCTTCGTGTGGGATTCACTAGCACCTTCTACAGTCTCCTTCATTTTGCCACAGTGACATGGACGCAGTGAGTTCCACTCAGAGTAGCAGGGACTATTTCATTAACAAATTCTTCATGATAATTCTAAACAGCTCCAGGATGAGAGCAAAGGCACATGGCCTGAGTTTTAAAACTCAAAAAACAAGGGAGCACCCACTGATACCAATACACGAGAAGTCGCCTAGAACCTGTGATGAAATGCTGCTTATCCCTAGGAGGATCAACACCACATCTAATTTGCGAAATGACCTCCCTGGTCCAGCCACTGTGCCTCTCCTGTCTCAGCCTCCCCCTTAGGAATGTTGGAAGACACAGTCCCATCATTTAAATGAGAAGGGTACTGTGACATAAGGTACATACGTGAGTACCTCTGAGTTCCTTGCTGAAAGGCATGAAAATCTTATATTATTCCACTACCCACTCCAAAACAAATGATCATGCATTTCACACAGGCACATACTTAAGTTGAGCATTTTCGTATGGTTCCTGACTACTTCTGACCGTTACCCTGCATCTACTCCCTTCCTTAAATCCAAGCACATGCTAGAACAATGGGATATCTCTGCTCCCTCCCAGGCTGAGCCTGCTTTGTAAAGGCAAAAAAGAGCATGAAAAGGGATAAGCAGCCATAATCTGAAACAATATGCATAATGCTTAACAAGGTTTACCCTCCTACTATCTCAGCCAGAGAAAGCTGAGTCACCCACTCGTGCTGACTGGCTTCCTTCACACAGGCTAGTAGTAACATACAGAGAAAGCATCCTGCTTACAGCGTTCTACACATCTGCCCGCAGTGGCCCCAAGCCTCATTAAAGGAGATCAGTGGTGATAGCAATAGTTCAAAGGCTGGATAATTTAAAACACGAGAGGAGTCATGCCCACTTCTAATACCACTTCCAAAGACCACTCTACAAGGAGGGCTTTAAGAAATATATCCATAAGTGATTTTTATAAACACGAATTAATTAAGTGGTGAAAGCTAAAAAAACAACGCAGCCAATCAACCTCATCAGGGAGTGCCAAACCTGTTCTCTAGGAGAATATCGAATGGGAAGGCCTAACAGAAGAGGAAGACACGAGTGAGACACACCTGCTGCGGGACTTTCTGAGCAGTGTCCGTAGGTGGCTGTGCAGTGCCGTGCTGCCAGGAAAGGCTGGGAGGCCCTGAAACACTGTCTGACTGGCTTCCATTTCTTGAGAGACACTACACTTCTGTAGCGTTTTAAGGGAATCCTGACTTTTGCCTTTTAAGGCAGAAAGGGGTCCGGCGAGAACTATCAAAAGCCAAAGTCCAAGAGGAATAATGAGAACGACCCAGAAGGAGGTCTACGGTCCGATATCTTCACGTTTCGGTGTTGGACCCAGAGAAGTCTCATTAACAGAGGACACTGATAGCTACTAATTTTTGCTTTTTTCAAAATATTTTAAACCAGAAATCTGATAACATTTTAAATGTATATCCACAGAATGTAAGCTGCCCAAAATCAAAAGTTTTTATAGCCTTCTCAAGAGATGAGTGGAAGAAGGAAATTAAGCTTCCAAAATATAATTGCTACAGAAATTACCTACTTATACAACGTTATTATTCATCAAAAACCGAGTAAAACTCCAAGATGAAACAATTTACAGTAATCTATTCTATTTGGCTGAACGTTGATGAAGAAATAAATTGCCAAGAAAAAAGAGAGTAGCAGGGTTTTATTCTGTTTCTTGGTTATATAACAGGAATTACATCCTATTTTAGTTAAGAAACCTTAAATACTAAAGAAGATCTTTGGTGTCATTTTTATCACAGATGAAGCACAGCTGAACAAAACATAATTTGTAGAATTAACTCTCAGCACAAATTCCAAGCTTTGTTTAGCAATGATTAGAACTCTTAGTTGGTCTGGGCACAAGAGGAAATATTCTTAAAAGATGCCTACCCTTTTTCTTTAAATATTTATATTTAAACTTGCTATACAATGAACCAAATGGTCATAGACACACAGGCACATACTCAGTAGTGACTAAATGATCACAGCAGTGGACAATCTACTATTAAAGATGCTAATACGTCCGACTCCCTATTTAAAATGGATCTCTCCACAGTACTATAGGAAGTGGAAAGATTTACTCATTTATCTCTCTTTTTTTGATGTATAGTCTCACCATGTACAGAAATTTAAATAAAATACCTTTTTTTAATCAGAATGGTATACGTGACCTCTAAGCTTTATACATAACTATTCCCCTTAATGAGCATTCAGGAGATGTTTCTTCAAAATATTGTTTCAAACTAAGAACTCTTCGGAAGAGGATAGGTTCCTATTTAGTTTTTTACCGAACCTCTTGTTAATGCTTATCAAAGTGCTCTCTTTTCAACTCTCCACAACACAAAATTCATGGTTAAAACCATGGAATATCAGGTCTTGGAAGCATGTTAGGCAACTGCAGGTGATTTCTTCCCCAATTTCAAGAAAGTAAAATTGGCATCTTCAGTAATATGAAAAGTAAACTCCCAAAAAAGAAAAATAAGTTTTAACAGATTGAAACTCCTCTGGATTACCAAGAGGTATTCTATATGTATAATTAACCCTGAAAAAGGACAGCCAAAACCTCACCATCAGATGCAAAATCAAATGCATTTTCCAAACAAAACTAGATACAAACATACAGGCCTCAAATCTGAAATTGAGGCATTCCAGTCATGATATATCCTCTGGTTGTATCCACATAACTTGTTATTATTGGATCCAACTAATCTGTCGGCTCAGGGACCGTGCTATGTAAAGCCAACAGATGTTGGGATCATGTACAATGAACAAAACCACTGCTTGAATCCATCTGCTTTGGAAATGTTAGTCAAACCAAGTCCTCCCATTCCACTTCTTCACTATGTGCCCCTGCCTGCTTGTAGCTCAGGCGGCCTGGCCCGTGAGGACTCTCCCAGCCCACCTTCGCCCCCTCCCTCTCCCCCTGACGAACTTCCTTTGCTGCAGCCAATGAACAACCTGTGCTTTCCCACAGCACATTCTGCTCCCTCCCACCTCACTGCTCCGGCACCCGCTCCCATCCACCCTAGCACACCCTTCTCGTCTCTGCCCCCTGCCTAATCCTACCTTACACACCATCAAAATGACCTATTCTTGGAAGCCTCTCCTAGCAGGCAATCTGGGAGAAGCGGGCCAGACAAGGGCCCTGAGACACCCCAGCTCTGTGGTCCCAGAGCACCATGTCACAGGATGCATGGTAAAGTCACGTGTTTCCGCCCTTAAGACCACACCTTCTTCGAGCTCAGAAGCTCCATCTACTCTCTCTTCTCATCCTAAGGTTTAATAAACTGCCTGGTGCATCACAGGAAATATTCAAGTGAAAGTTGTTGATGAGGTAAATAAATAAGTGAGAAAGATAAGCCAACAGGACTTAAGAATACAGCAGTCTTCTGATTTCACGGTAATAGATTTTTATCCTCAGGAAACAGGTAGAAATATAAGAAAGAGTGTGAACATAGATTTCTCATAATATATTACAAAAACTTCTTTAATACTAAATAAGGAGTAGATAGTTTAGATTTTAATAGAGTATCAGGTCTCTAAGGTGCTGAGAGTAATTCATTTAATTTGATACTGTCTCAAAGAAACTAAATACTATAACACAAAAGTACCATACATTTGGTTTTAATTTATTCCTAGCTTTCATGTTTGAATAATACTATGTCAAAAGTAATGACACATGTTCATTTGACTGTAAGTTCCACCAAATAGGTTAAAGGTCAAAATCAAAATAAATGTGGACCCTATAAACTGCTTTTGAAAACATACGTAGATTAATGGCTACTTAGTGCTAATCCATGAAAAGAAGGATGAACAGCAATAATGCTCGTAACAGTGAAGAGGACAGTGCTGCCCATGCCCCCACCTCTACCACTGTGTGAGAGGTACAAAAGCCCACAGTGATGTGATTCTTTCCCGTCAATCTGAATGGTGAGGCCCAAGTGTTTTTCAGCTGTAATTCAAACCTGAACAGGTCATAATCTGTAAAAAGCACAAATCAGAACGTCTTTTTAACACAGGCAAAGTGACACCCTCAGTTCACAAATAATCTCTACCTCCAACATTAGACAAAGTCATTAGATCATCATAAAAATTATGACCAAGTTGGAAATGATATTTCAAGGTCTTTGAGAATCCTTACCTAATCCTATCCGGTTTGGACTTGTTTCTCGGCTACATCCCTGACTCCTGGGGATCTTGCTTCGTTTCTCTGAAGAGGGAGTCACAGGCGGGCCTCTCGAGGAACCCCCAGCAAGGCCACCATAACCACTTCCCAACAATTTTCCTGGGGAACTTGACCGGCTGCCAGCTATAAATGAAACAAAATAAAACTGAAAAATGGATGTAAATCAGGGAATAAACAATAATAATTTCAGAAGTCAGTTTACACATTAATTTAGATCAGATAACAAGAATTTTATATAAAAATGGCTTTTTTGTTGGTGGTAGTATAATTTTTTTAAATTCAGGAGCATAAAAGAACTTCAAATAACAAGTGTTTATATACAAAGCAGAATTACTGGTGGAGTTCTACAAAAATGACAGCAAGATTTCTGATTCAAAGGAGCGGGCAGAGTCTGAACAGCTCCCTGTTCTGCAGCACATTTCTACAAATAATCACAAAGATTTTTTTTATTGTTTTGCTTTTTTATTCTGTAAGAGTTGATATGTTGAAAATGTTAACTATAATTGCAAGAATTAAAATAGAAGTTTCTTAAACATTAGTGGAAGAAAACAGATCCAAGAACACCCATTAATTTAATAAATGGAAGAAAAGAGGGCATGAAGATGAGGTAAAATCACAAATAAAATGGTAGGAATAAACTCAAACATGTCAGTAATCATAATAAATGTGGCTGGATTAAATCTATCTATTAAAATAACAGAGATTCTTGGATTGATTTAAAAAAATAAAATGAAATTGAACTACAATCTGTTAGTAAGAAACAAACAATACCTAATACAAAACAAAACAAAAAAACAGAATAAAACAGCATTAAAAAAGAACAAAGGATACTGCATATTGATAAAAGAATAATTGTCCATAAAGATATAACTGTCATGAACCCTTATGTTCCAAATAACAAAGCTTTGAAATATAAAACATAAAACTGATAAAAATATAGAAAGAAATTGAGAAGACCACAATGATGAATGTACCTCTAAGAAAGATAATAACTAATGAAACTAATAACTAATATGCCTCTCTGAAATAAGGCAGTTAAAATGACACAGATATGTATAAACACATGTCCCACCTACACACATGCGGATATTCCAACAAACAGAAGATACCACCTTTTCATGCATATTACAAAAACTGGCTGTGTACTAAGCTTTAAAGGAAATTCGAGAAGCCTACAAAAGTAGAAATTATATAAACCACATCCCTGGAGATGTATGCAAGAGAATTAGAAATTAAAAACAAATAATATGGTTAGTAATTTTTATAAATGAATAAGTGGCTGGATAGCTATACAACCATTTCTCATGAGACAAAATTCTTTCTTAAAGAAAACAGTGAAATTTTAAAGACTGTATCGACCTACCAAAATGGCAGTCATTTACTTATAGACCACTCTCCTTAAGTAGAGATGGCAATAAAATTCTCAAACATAAAGTGCATGTTATTATGTATCAGAACGGAATTGACCCAGAGGTCAAAACCTTTAAAGGAACACAACCTGGAAATTAAACACACATACACTCCATCATTCGAACAAACCACTAAGGTGACTAATCACAAAATTAGGACCTTATAATGACTTAGCTATAATTTAAAGTGAATTCATTATAAAAATCAACAGTATACATCACTATGAAGAACCTGTCTTAGGACTTATTAATCTTGCCCATAAACTTTGAGCACATATATGACTTATTAAATTGTTTAAAAAGAGAAAAACCCATCTCAAATACTAGAATTTGAACATAAGAGAAAAAAATGCAGAAAGATTAAGCTCATAATAGCAAGAGAAATTAACATTGTGTAACGAATGTGGGGTGAGGGACAATGCTAAAAAAAAAAAAAGCGAGAAGAGAAATGGCTTACCACCAGCAGGATTAGCAGATCTGGATCCTTGATTATGAGAGCAGACCAAAGGACAGGCAAAAAGTGGATTAAAAGACAATAGCACAATACAGAAGGTCAGCATGCAGCACAACACAAATGTCTTTGTTCACAAACACATTAACAAAGTAGCTATTTCTTCTAGGTCGTTTTTCTTTTCATCCACTTCTGTACTTAGGTTGATTTTATTCATATCACAGTCTATCAGCACGGACTTCAGGTCTGTCCACGTTAACACCTGTGAACTCACTCTGGGCCAGGTGCAGGAGGTGCAGAGAAGACTGGGGTCTTGCCCTCCAGAAGCACATCCACTCTCCAGTTCTGAGCAAGCTGTGGGAAGTGACTGCACTCTCCCTGTTTCTGCATCACCACTGCCTTAAGGCTGCTGCTTCCCACATGGGACCACTCAACAAACTTCACTGAGGTCAAAGAAACTGCTACTAACTTGTTTCACCTGAATGTCCTGTGCCAAATCCTCAAATACTGACATATTAATCTTCACATATTTAAGTCCTCAAATATTTAAAATATGCTTGCTAACTCTTAAGGCCCCTAAGCCTAATATTAATAAAACTTACTATTATATTAGAACTACAGATGCCAGTATATCCACATTTGTAAAACATATAAATATGCTTGTATTTACTTCCTATTAAAGTAACTGTTTAAAAAATACCTAATTTATATGACTAAGTTTGAGGTCCAGCCTTGATCATTGTCTCCCTTCCTAGGAGTGGAATTTGGTTGAGTAAAATAAAACTGAAGACTTTTAAAGTGGAGCCCCAAGACCGGGTGCTGTGCTTCTACGAGACTGAGGAATCACAGCTCGAATCATCGAGACTATGGAAAGGTTCCCTGCGAGAATACAGTCTTCTCCACCTGCTAAGCAGAGCAGTCAGGCTAGGGGCAGCAATCCCCAGAGGCCGTTGCCAGTAAGTGGCAGACATTAAGAAATGTAAAGTACTATTTAACATCACTCTCCAAGAAAGGAAATGACAGGTCATGGCTAAAGAACTAAACATATTTTATTAAATTCAATCTTAACATACTAACTCAGTATTGAGTCTTGAATATCTCTTGTCAAGAGAAATTTCACTGCACGAAGACCAGACTCATGAGCAGAGTGTTAGATCCATCTGTAACTCCAGGCATCACTAGGGTCCAAGAGAATAACCAAAGCCTGGAAACTGTTCCCCAGCTCCCCAGTGTTCCCGCTGGGCCACAGCTGTCCAACCCATGTCCTGTCGGATGCTGTGATCCGCCAGACGCACAGGCTTCTGCACCGGACAAGCCTGGCAGGAACTTACGACGGACATTCTACCGTCTTTTCAGAAAGCAGATACACGTGTTTAACATGAGGCCTGGAGTTATCAGAGGGACACCTGAGCATTCACAAGGAGCTGAGGAAGGCATTCTAAATACTAAGGAGAACCCAAGGTTTGGCCACAGATGGAATATTCTCGACAGAAGCCGGACAGCTCCTGGGGCCATGAAGGAGGCAGACACACATCCCTGGGGGCGCTGTGCTGTGCTGAGGGCCCGAGTGCAGCTCCTAAGGAAGGGGAGCCCTTCTTCACCACACTCATCCTGCCCAGGAGAACTTGGGCCCCCAGCACTATTCTACATGCGCACAGAGGGAGCAGGAGACTCAGAAGTCAAGTGTGGCTGGAGAGTGAGACAGCAGGGTGGTTCCTAAGAGCCACTTGAATACATCTCTTCCATTGATGGCTGCTTTCCGGGCCGATGCCAACAAGCCAAATGACTCGACATGTACAGACAAGCACTAATGGAAGCGAGGGCAGCTGGGCAGAGCGGGAGCCCACACTGGCAGACAAGAAGCAGGCTGCAAGTGTTAGAACAGAGGGTTAGGGGGACAGCTTCCAGTGGATTTGCTTACCACCACTCGAAAGAGAACTCCACATTAAAATAATCCCCAAGCATTGCTCTTAAATTACATCAGAGGGAGTCCTATAGACAGTAAAATGGGTCATAGCCCAGATTTGTCTCAAATTGAGATGCTCAAGGAAAGGCAGAGAAACCACATTTTAATCATTAGTCATTAAACTTAATAATACAAAATTTAAGACACCTAGCAAGGAGACAACAGTACACTCGAATACTCCATTTTGTAAGCTTACCCAACAAACATCGGGACTACTCACGGTATCTTAGAGCCACACAGATGTGGTTTTCTCCTGAAGTACTGAAAACATTGTAAAATTTTCACCTGCAGAATGAGCTGGTTGAACAAAACTGACAGAACAGAGAGTATAAAATACACTCCTTACGCTGGGACTGTGAAACCACTTTGGCGCGGCTGCGGCCCCGGTTATCAGGCGTGGTGGCGACATTGGTGGTGCTCCCGGAGCTCTGCCGTCTGGTGCGGATCCGACCTGGGGGGGGCAGCAAAGACGGGGTTTCCAGGATGTTTCCAATCAGTGTCACCTCCTCAAGAACACAACCCCCACCACGGACGAGAGGCACTGACTGGGCCACTGCGGGGGCAAGGGTCTCTCTCACTGCGCTCCTGACCCGTCTCCCTGTGTGCACACCCGCATATTCAACCTGCACACGCAAGTTCTACAGATTCGTTAGTTTATAAGTCATGAACCCACAAGGTGCTTCTGTTGCAGTGACTCTAGCATATTCTATTTTCAGAGGAGGAGATAATAGCTACTTGAGGATTTTTCCCCTCAATTTTTTACACAGGACACTTTCTATTTTATTATCTACAAATCCGTCAAATTTCCAAAAGGAGAAAATATTAGCTATCATCTTAAGAAAAATACTACAGAAAAAAGAATAAATGCAAAAAAAAACCCCCCCCCCCCTAAACCTCAGCAATCAACAAAGGCTACAGCACCCTAGAGATAAATACGCTTTGATATGCAGCATTAAACTTTTATGTTAAAGCATGTAAGCCAACAAGATTCTAGGCTGCAAAAGAGGAGGGTAGAAATCAGTGTTAGGAGTACCTAGAGAAACCACCTAAAAATAATGCAGTATCATAGGCATTTATGAGAAGAATTTGCCATTGTAAGTGAAGCAATCTGTTAACTCCCATTATTAAGCCATGAGACCATGAAAACAAAAATGAATTCAGAGATGCAAAATCACTGATGATCAGACTAGTAGTAGAGATTAAAGTTTTGAAAATTCAGGGCATCTTCGGTTTCAGCGGGGGTGCAGGACACCTCTCCTGCCGTCGCTCAGTGAGAACAGCAGTCTGCTAGGGAAACCCAACCCAATGGAGCGCTGGCATCTTACACTGTTCAAAACCACTTCTACTTCATCGCCGGAGAAAGCTGGCAGAACAGTGATACAGAAAAAAAAATCCTAAGGCTTGAATAAGGTTCAAGAAAGGGTGGTAAGGAGCAATAAAAGTACTACATAAAGAAAAAAAAAGTTCAAACTAGAAAGGATCAATGGCTTTTAACAGCAGTTGAAGTAAAAACACACCTTCTAGAAACTGTATTAAGAGCTATATTGTATTACATTAAGAGCCATATATCCTCATACGTATATCCTCATATAATTATTCCCATTTTACAGATGAGGAAACAGAGAAATGGGGACTAATTAACTTGTCCAAGGTAACACCACTAGTTGAGCTACCTGTGCCTGGCTGGCCGACCTAAGAGTGAGGTTTCTTTTTTTTGTGTTTTTTTTTTTCATAATATTTTATTGTCAAATTGTTTTCCATACAACACCCAGTGCTCTTCCCCGTAAGTGCCCTCCACCATCACCACCACCTCTTTTCCCCCCTCCCCCTTCCCCTTCAACTCTCAGTTCATTTTCAGCATAAGAGTGAGGTTTTACGTTCCTAAGGAAGTCACCACGTGGAATCAAGGTCACCAAGGCAAAGTGAACATGAAAACCCACTGAATCTCATTTCCTATTTCAAATTTACTATCAAATATTTGGGTCACAAGAAGATATTTTAAGTGAAAATCCACACCCATTCAGCTTAGAAAATAAAAATCTTTGCTAATGTCCCTGTACCCCCATCCTTCTCCCAACATGTGGAAACCTGATCCTAAACCTCACGTTTATCATCCTCTCACATTTCTTTAATTTTTAATACTGTTAGTCGCCTGGCCAAGCAACAGATAGCATCATTTTATTTATTTTAAATGCTTTTAATTATATCATAGGGTATGTAGTTTTCTAAAACTTACTGTTTAACCCAACATTTTATTTGTGAGGTCACTTATGGCATTGATTTTTGTATAGGAGTTAAAGAAAAATTCCATTTTATTTTTTCCGTAGGACTAACCAGTGTCCAAATAAATTTTCTTACTCCATTTCTTACTGACCTACAAAGCCATCTTTGTCATGTACCAAGTACTTAAATACATGTGTGGACTGGTCTGTCAATTCCCTAGTCTGTCCTGTTGGTGCATGTGTCTACACCAGTACAATATCACAATGTTGATATTGGCTTTTAAAAAAATCTTGCTAACTGGTAGAGAAAACCAACCCACCTTTCCCAAGGCCCTTTGCTCTCTTCCATATGCATACAAAGATACGGGCTAAAAGGACCTGTGTTGAAATCTTAACTGGCATTATATGGAATGCAGAGTTCTCCTAGGGGGTGTGATATTGATATTTCTTTTTATTTATTTCATTTTACAGTCATAATTTTTACAGATTCATTCAAAGGTACCTTATTTTTATGACACATAAATATGTTATTAAATTATGTTTTCGAACTTTGTGACAAATGTCAATTAATCTCTGTATTTTGATCTTAATTCTGGGAACCCTGTTAAATTTTTGTTAATTCTACTGACTTGTATGTAGGTTATCTGGGGTTATCTAAATAGAGCACCATCTACAAAAAAGACTTCAGTTTTTTCCTTCAAACTGGACCCTTTCATTTCTCTGCCTTTATCCCACTGTCTTAGGACATGTAGTCCACATCTACAAGGGTCAGATTCGTTGCTTTAAACCACATTAAAGAAAGAGAGAATTCTGGAATTTCACAGAAAGTATATTTGAACAGGCTAAGAAAACTCCTTTCTCACTCATAAGAAAACAAAATTAAAATGAGAATGCCACACATCACCTATCAGACTGGCAATAATCTAAGAATATGCTAATATTCTGGTGTGTAGGAAGGGAGGAGCCCTCACTCACTCACTGGGGACTGGAGATTAAGTAGCCCCTACGGAAAGCTGCTTGGCAATATCTAGCACAATTACAAATGTGTGCACTTTTTAGTTTAGTCACTCCACTTCTGGCAATTAACTGTACCAAAGTACTTGCAAACATGCAAAAGGATGTATATAAAAAGTTATTCATGGCAGCATTACTTGTAAGCAAAAGTCTGGACATCACTCCAATGTCTATCAGTACGGGACAGGCGGGTTAAGGCGATCCGCATAGCAGAATGCAGTATGGGGGTGACTCTCTAATCTGAAGATATAGTAAGTGACAACAATCAAGATGCAGAACAGTAAATACGCTCCCTTTCTTGTTGTAAAAGAAAAAATATGACTTTTATATTGCTTCTCTACGCAAAGAAACTCTTAATAAAAAAGAAACTCAAAGACTAGGGTTGAAGGGAAAGAGGTGATAACAAGGCAAATGAAAGGACTGTGCACCTCTTCCTATTTTCTGAGTTTTGAACCACATAAACGTATTACCTATTAGAAATTTATATTTTTATATATCGCTCACTCCAAAGGGAAATTTGAAAATGTTTTTAATGTATTCTGAGGCTATTTTTATGACCTCCATAAAAACTTAGGACAATTACATCTTTGTGATTTACTAAGTTTTTATTACATTGCAATTCACTTTAAGTAAAGGTTTTGCCTTGTCTTTTGTTTGTTATTAATAAATCTTTAACGGCTTTCTTTTACATATTTCTTATCCTTTGTCTTTTACTTTATCTGCAGCCTTGGATTTTAGATTTGATCCTCTAATTATCACATAGCTGGATCTTTAAAAACAATCAAGTGGGGACGCCTGGGTGGCTTAGTTGGGTAAGCATCTGACTTCAGCTCAGGTCGTGATCTCAGTTTGTGAGTTTGAGCCTTGCATCAGGCTCTCTGCTGTCAGTGACGAGCCTGCTTCAGATCCTCTGCCCCCCTCAATCTCTGCCCCTTCCCTGCTTGCTTGCTCTTTCAAAAATAAACATTTAAAAAGAATCAAGTCTAACAAACCTATTTTAACTGGAAAGTTTAGCTCATCTGAGCTTAATTTACTATCTTCTATGCATGAGTACTTGTTTTGATTTCTCATTTTCTTTTAGGTCTCTATTGTTTCCTTCTTTTGTCTTAAATTTTTAAGGATACAATTTATTATCTCTTAGGTAACAGTCTCATAGATTAAAATAACATTATTGAAAGCACAACTTCAATTAAATCATACTTTTGGGGAAACGGGAGTTTTAAAAGCCATCCCCTTTTAATTTAGACTTTTTATGTTGAGGCAATTGTAGACTCAGATGCAGTTATAAGATGGAATACAAAAAGAGCCCACGAGCTCTTTGCCCAGTTTCCCACCACAGCAGCATCTTGCAAAACTGCAGGGGAAAATCGGGAGCAGGGCATGGCCGGTGGCGTGCTCTGTCCGTCTCAGCCGGATGGCCCCAGTTTTATGTGTATGCAAACCCTGGCTTTCTTTGGTGGGTTGTCTCGGTCCCTCTCGCTGCATCTCCTGCTTTCTTTCTCAGGCTGTGGTCCCGTGCCATATCACCACTTATCTTGCTTGGAATTTGCTGGGTTATCTGAGTCTACGGTTTCGTGTCTTTCATCGATTTTGGAGAACTCAAGCTGTCACCTCTTCAAATACCTCTGCCCCTTTCTCTGTTAAATGTCTTTACCATCTTCCATGTGACTTGATGTCTCCGTCACATTTCACAACTCTCCCCTACTGCACTGTGTTCTAGACAGCACTTCCTGCCTTACGTTCAAGAGTTATCCTTTCAGCTGCACCGATTCTGCTGCTCAATTTATCCACTGAATTGGTGATTTTAGTAGTTTATTATACTTTCATTTTCAGAAGATCCATTTGTCCTTCAAAACCCACTTGGTCACTCTTTATAGTCTATAACTCCTTATGCTTCTCTTTCCAAATTCTTTTTGTTTTTGTGAAATGATTCATTTTCTTGGAAATTTATAGGAATTCTTTAAGATCCAGATTGAAGTTGAGTTCTTCCAAAGAGGACTTATGTTTGCTCCTACTAGTGTCCTGTGGACACAAGCAATCCACAGCCACTTTAATATCATTTATCTACTTGGGTTTTTCAGGCCACAAAGGCTGTAAATTCTGATCAAAAAGCTGTGTGAAGGTGTCATTTATGGTTGCAAATTCTCAGGGAAGACTACTTTCCCCCCCGGACCCAGTATCAAGGTTGAGGTAACTTCCTGGACATCAGGGATGATGAGGTCTTGGGTAGGCTCCCTTTTATCTCCTGTCCTCCCATGTCCTGCACACCCATCACAGGAAATGCCTGAAATCTCTGACATGCAGCCAAAAACCTCAGGGTACAAATTAGCTTGGGCCCTCACCTGCTAGGGTTTCTGTTTCTGTTCAGGTCTGAAGATTCTCTGTTTTTATTCCCCATCAGTGTTGTGTTCTCAACAAGGAGGATCATTCAGACTCCTCAATTCTATGTGACCCTAAAAATAAATCTCTCATTTCTCTTAAACATTTAATTATTATGTTACATAAAAGGTCCTTAAGTCTTGAAGGATTAAATATGCTTGTATTCTTTTCCTCTGCTGAGTCTCACTCATCATTGATGCAATTATGGCTTCAGAGCCGACATTTGGCATGTTTTAATCTGTGGGAACCCTGAGGAACCAGATTTAAGGGTCTTCCTCTGTGGAAGTCCACCGTTCCTGTCAGGCACCCTTGGGGGCTAGAAACGCAGACCACTTTACTTCATCAAGCTGGGGTTTCCCAGACACCAAGGATAATAAAGCCTGAAGGTACAAGCTGCAGGAGAAGATAGCTCAGTTACAAATTAGGGGAGGCTAGTTTTCCCCTCCTGGAGCAGAGTCAAGAGATAGCACGTCAACCTGAAGGTAAAGGGGTTTGGCTCCTTGTCCACCTTTTCCTGGGGCTCCAGCACCTTGACAATGCTGGCTCAATACCAGCCTTACCTCTCACCTGGGGGGAGCACAGTGGCTTGTTTCCAATCTGCCCCAGGGACTCACCTGGGTCACTAAGACCTCAGAACACCCTTAAAATCAATTTCGGGGAATTAAAAGGGTCTCTTTTGTGTTGTATTCAGATATAGATTTCTTTTATATACAGATTTCACTGTATTAATTTGATGATATTACTCTAAGTGCCATTATGTTTTAAAGAGATGATATAAAATACTCCTTGGTCTTTAGGAAAACCAAAGTCTATTCAGTAAGTGCAACAAAGAGTAAAACTACACTTCAGTTCTACATTACGGCCTGTTGCTAACATTCATGTTCATTCATACTTTGTTATGACAGAGACAGAGAGTGAGTAGACATGAAAGAAAAACAACACAAGAAAAATAGAAATAGGAGATAGAGGCACTCAGGGGGCTCAGTCGGTTCATTGTCCAACTCTTGATTTTGGTTCAGGTCATGATCCCAGGGCTGTGGGATTGAGCCCTATGTTGGACTCTGTGCTGACCATGCAGCCTGGTCAAAATTCCCTCTCTTTCTCCCTCTGCCCCTCCCGCACTTGCACTCTCTCTAAAATAAAATAATAATAATTTAAAAATAAAATGAAAAAGAACTAAGAGTTATTAGAGACCTGTCCAACAGAAAAAAAAAATTCTGGAGATACACAATAAACAAACTCACCCACCCCAGGAATAGCAGACCCAGAAACAAATGAAGAATTGGAGGAGGGCAGCCTTCAACTTTCATGGGCTACAGACAGAACAGCCATACTGAGTGGCTTTTTAATAAAGCTGCTGCAGAATTGCTTTCCATCATACTCCCCTTCTTCCAGAAGAGCCCTCAAAATGGGAAACAAAACCTGTACACCCAGTTTAACTTGCAGAGCATTGGTTTTCCTACATTCAGACCAAGGCAACTAAAAAATCACTTATCAGGGGCACCTGCATGGCTCAGTTGGTTGGGACTCCTGATTTTGGCTTGAGTCATGATTTCATGGTTTGTGAGGTGGAGCCCCATGTCCATGTGCAATGTGAGTGCAGACCCTGCTTGGGATTCTCTCTCCATCTCTCTCCCTCTGCTTACACGCGTGCAACTTTGCACATGCTCTCCCTCAAAATAAACAGACATTTTTTAAAAAATCACTTATCAGATGGTGTCATGTCACTAGGGTTTCTGTCCCCCTTATGTTGTAAAATTTCAGGCAATCTCAATTTAGAGGTTATCAAGATTAAAAGTCTTCTAGATAAATCTCTATCATCACACAGGGGCATATGTATCCGTTCTACAACTCACGCTTCCAGGCATAATTAAACCAACCTCAACTCATAAGTGGCACTTCTGATAAAAATCAAAATTTGGCAAGTTGACTGCTTCTAAATTCTGTTACCTACCAGTACTTCTCCCAAAGAAATAACCTTTGTGATTTTTTAAAGATAAAACTCAAAGAATCTTAGCACTCTTTTACTCCAATATACAAACATATTTTTTTCACTGTGTAAAAGTCAGAGTTCTTAGATAAATATATAAGTAATGCCAAATGTTTAATTTCTCAATAAAACTGAACTAAAATCTAAATTCCTTTCCCTAAAAAGCAGACAAGGCTACATCATTTTTATTCTGTAATTTTAAAATCACCCATAGTCAAGCATGGCTTTTGACTTAATAACATAGGATCATCTGTTCTCTGAAATGTTCAGTAAGTCGTCAGGTCCCACGGGTCATTCAAGCCCAGTAACTTTTCATTTAAAATTATCTGTTCTGGGAAAATATATGAATAAGGCATTTTCTAAACACAGTAGCTAAAACAAACAAACAAACAAACAGAAGCCCCAAAACCCAAAAACAAGCCATAACAAAAGTGCACTATTAGACGGGAATGTACTCATTTGCCACAGCTGTAGCATCTCCTCAGAGACTTTTCCCACGACCGCCAGAACCAATGGCATGATTGCTTCTCTCTAAAATCCCCCCAAATATTCAAAGGTAACCTGGAGATAAGCTTCTGTCCAAAAGATAAGCTTCTGTTGGTTCTTCACAAAAAAAAAATATCTTCTGACTAGTTATAACGTAAGAAAGGCTACTTCGTGTGTATGATTAAAAACAAAAACCAAAACCCAAGGAAGGTGTGTTTTCCTCCACTCCTCCCCTAACAAAGTTGCCAGAATCCAGATGCCTGAGCTGAATTTAGAGCAAGCAACTACTGATTCCAAGTCACAGTTTTGTCTCCTAATGACGAAAGCACTTGTCTCTTCCTGCTTCGGGAGCTAGACAGGAAAATAATTTCATAGGCTTATTAACAAACTTTAAAAAGACCCATAATGATTCCAAAAATTCAGATAGGAGACTCAGGCCCAGCGAGATGCTGACTGCCGCCTTCCCTGACGCCCCTGCGCACGCCCCCACGAGGCTGCACCGCTCAAGCAGCCGGGGCGGCTGAAGCACACGGGTGTGTGGCCCCCCAGCACTGTGTCCTTTCCGTCTCATGGGCACACAAGGCCCGAGGCGCTGATGTCCGGCTCTCCACAGCCTGCACAGCCCTGGGACCCAGACAAAAAGGCTCCCCGGCTCCCCCACTAAGCATGTCTTCTGTCAGATTCTAAACGCTGTACAACGAAGGGCCCCGAGCTCATTCTCCCACTTCTACTGGAAGGGGAACCGAAAAGACCCCTCGTCCTTGGTCTCCCGCACAGTTGAGAAGGCAATCTTCTGACCTTGCTCTGCACTGGTAAGAAGAAAACTGATGAAAAGAGACAAAAGTGAGAAATTCCTAGTGCTGAGTAGAACAGCTGGCTGGTTTCAAGTCTCGTCACACAGGCATGTAAAATTAGAGCATCTGGAATAAATGCAGTCTCCCTTGGAACATCTTCACTCTCACTTCATCCACATTGTGGAATTCCACCCTCCGCTTCTCTTCCATCTAGGCTGAGGAAATACGTAGGATCATTTCTTTGGGAAGGAGAGATGTAAGATTCTCGTTACCAGCTAAAAAATGCAGAGTCACCGTCAGCCCTCCTGGTCTTCCTCTCTCACAAAGGAGCTCCTCGTTGTGACACAGGCTTCTTGTCTACTTTTTCACTTCCCAGACTTGTCCCACCCAAAGCACCACCAGTGACTGGGGCTTACTGAAAATTCAAGATTCTTTTGCCCCTTCCAAACTTGATCAGAATTTTCAGGGGGAAGGACCCAGAACGCTGTTTCTTTAGTAAGCTGCAGGTAATTTTCATGAGGCAAATTTGAAGAACACGGACCTTGGGACTATGTTCATCTTTAAAAAATTTCCATTCCTAATTCTTCCTTTATAAGTCCCGAAAGAAGTAGTATATGGATTAAAAATACTGTGAACTGCACATAAAAGGATAAAAGCCAGCCTGCTAAATAATGTATGAAAGTAAACTAGCAATTCCCAAGTGTTCAATCTTAGGCTGAGGGTTGGTAGTCTAAGCCACTGTCTTAAGCAGATGAGGTTCCTCTAAATTTCAATTATTTGAGGCATTATCCTGCTCTCTGGGTAGAGACTGTGCAGAGAGATGTCTAGTCTAGCATGTGCTAATCCAAGAGCTATACAGACCTAAATGGTTATGTCTTAAAATCAAGAGACAATGCAAAATCAGGAAAAACTTCTGGAGAATGACATAAAAAGAAACAAAAGGGGATCAGGATGTGTGTGTTTCGTTCACCATGCCAGAGCCTGTGTGGAGCATAGAATACAACACATTTAGTACATGGAAGGCATTTAATACACGGTTGGTGAGGGGAAGACTGAGGGTCAACGAATCAATGGAGTATGTGTCAGTGATACAAATAAAAATGACATCACATGATTCAGTAGCATCTTTAGGGAAGAGAAATGTTTTGTTTTAGAAATTTCTATCAATTACCTGGTAGAAAACCTTTACCGGCCTTTAACCTAAATAAATGACACCAAATTTATTTTCAAAACAGGACAGGCCCACAGAAGCACAAAAGTCAAGAGGAGGAAAGAGAAGGGAAGGGAAGCCCCGAAGGGAGGTGCTTCGGGAGCACTTAGATCTGAGACCAGCACCCACGGGACGGCAGGCAGCACCCAGCATCGGGACAGTGCTCCTCCCCGGGGCGGGCTGGGCGCCAGAAACCATGGACAGCACACGAGTGACAGATTCACCAGAACCACGACAGAGCGAGGAGGGCGAGGAGAACTCAGGTAGGGGGAAGGCAGAGAGGTGGGGGAGACAGAATGAAGAAGAGTGGGGGAGCGTGCAGCGTGTCATGCGGGACCTGGGTGGGGCGAGTGGGCACCAGGCAGCACTCAGTGGGTACAGAGGAGGGGTGAAGGCGAGACACACCTCAGTCACAGAAACAAACCGCTTACCCTCCGCTTTAGTGGAAGTACCGTCTTTAAGCAAATTAAAAAACAAGGGAGGGGATAACAGGGAACAGTTAGTAACATTAAAAAAAAAATTAAAAAGCAGAATGCTATTAGCTACTAAAAAAGCAAAAGTACAATTTAAAATAAAATCAAAAAAGAAACAAGTTCAACAGCAAAGCAGATTCTGAAGCAAGTACGTGTGCCTCGTATTAAAATCAGCTTAGTAGAATGTCGCTTTTGCTTTTGGAAAACAAGCTTAAAAGTGTCAACCCAGGGTAGTGCCTCAGTTGATACACTGTTGGGTTTTGGTTTCAGCCAACCCTCATCCTCTTCAGAGTTTCCTTTTCTTAGGACCAAGTACCAGCAGAATACGAGGGGAAAACCAAAAGCTAAAGTACTGAAGAGTCCCCCAGAGAACAGAGAAGGGAAGCCGAGAGAAGCCGGCGCTAGCAATGGCGCCTACCCAGCTACGCGGGGAGCAGCGGAAGCTGTTCAGCAGGGTACCTGAGTCATGGCCTACGGACTCCATATCTTCCCTCACGTGTCTGGACTCTAGAAGTTCGGAAAAGATCGTCAGCTTTAAAGCCACACTTCTGCACAGACAGATATAATGTGCCGACCTAAGTAGTAACTGTGACAATTTCTCAGTAGGATTATGTTAGACTTCCCTGGTTTGTTGCTGTTTTCTGGTTTTGGACATGAGGCAAGCAGAGGCAGGGCTCTCGGAAATGCTGAGAGAGCGGGGATATTCCGGTCCTGTTATCTGAAGAGCTAATGCTGGGCTGCAAATTTATTGTAGTGCTTGTAACAAGGTCAATGTGTATTATCAGACCCAGGTGCTTTGCCAGCACTGAGGGAGGTCTACCTGGTCCATATTAAAATATCCCAAACGTGCACAGAAAAAAACAAAGACTACAGGCTACACTAAAAGATGGTTTCTACTCAAGTTTTCAAGCAACAAAACAAATACTAATTACAGATACCAAGGTGGATCAAATGCATCAAAACACGGGTACACATTTAAAAACTGGACAGACATGAACACAGCTACTCCACCCTGGGAGAGAGCCGCTCTGACGTCCCCCTTACTCGATGACTGCGTACCAAACTAGTGTCACAAACACTCCAATGTGTACCTGTGTTTGAGGCGTTTGCATGGAGAAAACAAGACGGACTTAACAAACATTCCAGAACACACACCTTTCACGTTCTAATGTGTCTAGCACAACCAGTTTTGTTCACCCCACAGGATAATAGTTTACAAAGGACTTTCATTAACTTATTTAATATATCCCGCTGTGTCTAATGTGTCTGAGCTGGGTGACTGTCACCACAAGTAACTACGTGGACAAACCGGATTCAGAGATTGCGTGGCCCGTTCAAGTCCCCAGGCTAACACACAGTGCCGAGCAACCTTCTCATGGTGCCCTGGCACGGTGCTGCCAGGCTCACAACAGTTTCTGAATGTCAGTTTTGAAAAAGACTTTGAAATTGGCTTGTTAACCACATAAAGTAATTCAGTCTCAATGCTTCATCAAGTTTGAATTGTATGTATTTCATGCTCCATAAAATCCAAACTACAACCAATCCAGCTAAGTCCCCCAGGTTCTGGCCTGAACGACTGCTCTAACAAAAATAAAACAAGATAAACTATTAGCCCTATATATGGGTGTTCTGCTCTCTGTAGAAAAACTGAGAAACTGACCTACTGTTCTGTCCGATATACACTTTTTAAAATAAAGTTCTAAAAAATCCTTTGGTCTATTGTGAAGAGGAAGCACCCTGTCCTCCCAGCACTCTTGTAAGGAGTCGGTTACGCTAGCTCTAAGTCTACCACGTTTCTGTAGAGATGCCCTTGCTGTTGCCCCCCCTGCCCTGATCCTGTACCCCAGCCACTCTGGTCAGACTCCCAAATCGGGAAACACCTAACCACTGTGACTGCCTTTGGCGAATCCCTCGAAAAATCGTTGTGGCCCTGCCCCCACACCCCTCGTGGTGCAATGTGGGCGGTGACAAGGCACTGGTTGGGCTGCCGTGAAGGGGACAGTGGAGCTGAAGGGTATGTAAAGGGGACACACCACGCCAGCACCCAGGAACTTACTCGCCACTAATGGACGATGCTCCAGAAAACCGGAACCCCCGACAAAGGGGGGCTGTGACTAGTAGAAAGTGCACACAGCTATTCATCCTTAAAAATCAGCCCCGCCAACACAGAGAATCCCCTCGATGGTGCTGTGTGATTTGCTACAGAAATTTGAGCAGGGCCAAGCGTCATCTCAAACAGCACAACTGGGGGGAAGGTGGTGGGGGTCTGGTTACCTAAGGATGCATAGGACCCCGGAGGCAAGGCCGCTGCAGAGCTGAAAGGTGTAGCGCCCGAGGCTGACGAGACCTTGGACTTGGCACTGGCTGCGGCGTTCACGTCAATATCGCTTCGAGACCGCTGGAGGGAGCCAGTCGTGGATACGGACTTGGTGCTGACAGTGGAACCTTGCGTGGTAAAGGAGAAAGCATCAGTAAGGACTACACTAGAACTGTAAGTACACTGTGTTACAACTCGTTTGGCTTTTCCTACCAGTTGTTAACAAAGGCTGGAGTGCACGTGCACCGACAGTGTCACCGGGTCACCAGAGTTCAGCCACCGCTGAAGAACCACAACCCCACACCCAATACGTTTGTTTCCTTGTGACTACGAACCCCAGAGAAACGGACGCTGTTTCTGGGTCCTGTGAGAAGTGAAATGAGGAAGGCACACCCAGCGTGGATGGTCCCTGCAGGCTGGGGCCTCCGTGTGCACAGACTCACACGCACCCTCGCTCCCGGGCACAGCCCACTCTCCTGCCTCTAACAGCCGCTGGATCCTGCTGCCACACCGTCCACACTCTCCTGTCAAGTGACCAGAGCAAAGCAGCAGCACTAATTGGGGAGAGATCCACATGCTGGAGGGAGGTGGGTGAGCCAAGGTCACGGGGCTCCTCTTCTGCCTGCCTAAGGCTGCCTGAACGTGGTTTCCTCAGAGCCATCACCCCCCAGGACAGTTGGGCTCTGCCAACCCCAGCTGGAGCACCAAGGGCGGCATACTCTGCACACCTGAGGGGGACCTCAGGCAGGACACTGGCCGCCAGCAAGCAAACAGCCTCTGGGAGCGGCACCAAGACGGGCCCCCTCCCCCCCACCACCTCCTCCACAGCTGCCAGTCTTACCTCTAGAGGTGGTGCTCCCAGTAGGACTTCTTTTGGCAGAGAGCGGCCGACTGAAAAGTATACACATTTATTATCCAAGGAGCGCCTCATCTGTGTCCATGTAAGTACAGTGTACAGTAGGAAACTGGGAAGCTGAAGGAACTATTACAGAGTTTTTGGAATTTCTCAGGTAGCTGGGACCACAATCTTATCAATCCCCAACTCTGGACAAAGCTTTAGCATTAGATTCTGGACTACCTTCCAGACATACAGAGCAAAGTCGTAACTGAGACAGAAGTTAGAAACACAGCCCGAGGATGATGATACGTTTACCCCCAGGTGCCAAATGCTCTCCCTTTCCAGACTTGCCTCCAAGTGAACACTCATTCTCTCAGAAGACCCTTTCAAGAACTCACTTATTGGACTCGAACCCATATTCTGGGATGGCCATGTAAGTTTCAGCAAACACTGCTCATGGCAGAGGCCGAGGCCCCACTCTGTACCTCACATAGCAGAGCCCGTCTGACGTGAGGGGAGATTAACCCAGGCACGTGTACGCAAAAAGCACGGCTGGAATCTGTGTTCTCATGTAGCAAATCTCTAAAGAGAAGAGCCCCCACCGACGAAGAGCACGGCTGGAGGGCTTACTTCAGACTCTCCTGGGAGCTGGAGGAGGAGCGGTCGGACTGCGGCAGAGACACGATGCTGTCCGAGTTCTTCAGGTGGGACTGGAGGGCTTTCTGGTAGGAGGACTCCAGGCTGTGGTACAAGTGCTCCGCTTCTCTGCTGAAGTGACTGTGGAAGCCCCAGTAGCACCTGGGGAGACACGGCGGGACGCGGTGAGGACCACGAGGGGCCTGCGGCCAGCACCACAGCCCGTCGTGGGACACGGTCAAGGACCAGAATCCTCGGTTTACTGCTGCCAGGAGCGGCGCGGGATAGGGAAGGGAGAGCGAACAAAGGCGGCCTGGGATGGATCCTGCCCCACAACTTAGTGGCTCTTCTGACACTGGACTCGTTACCTGACTTCTCTGAATCTCAGTCCCATTTATAAAATGAAAACTAAAGGGCTAACATTAGGGGAGGTGGAGCTGAGACGTCTAGCACTGGACCCAGAACATGGAGGGGACTCGGCGGCAGCAGCTCTTCCACCCGTGGGTGTGAAGTATTCACAGCTGCCATGCAGGATGTATGGCGGAGCAGCGCGGAGATGTCCCCAGCTACCTGAAGTCTGTATTGCAGAGTGACAGAAGAAGCAGAGGAACACCGGAGGAGGGTGTACACGCCAGGATAAAAGCTGCTTACGTGGGCGACTAACGAGTCCACTCCTAACCGCTGTTCATGACTACCAATGAGGTCCCTTAGTTTGGCAAGAGCTGCTCATGCTGGGAGAATGACAAGCGCGTCAGCGTTCTGAGGTCCTCCGGAGACCTCAGACACCAGGGGAGCAAGATTTAACTGAGAGAGCAGCCACGGAGCAACACAGACGTGGTCAGGACGTGCGAGTGCAGCTAGGTCAAACAGGAATGTTCCAGGTGAAGAGAACACACTCCCTGTGTCAGGCAGAAGAGCCGGGTGCTGTGAACGCACAGAAAAACTCCCCGGGGGGAAAACTCACAGCATCATCTACACACTGCCCGAGACAGAGTGAGTGTCAGCATCCAATTCCTGGGTCATAAGGACACAATTATTCCCGGGGATGGGGGCGGGGAGCATGGAATGCATGGCAACAGCCATAGGACGGGAGCCTGACCAGAGCTAATACCGTAAAACTGCCTCAAATGTGGGATGGCAAGCATACGTCACTGCTGCGGCACGCCCAGTGTCCCGTCGCCTGCTGGCCCGCACCACATCCCCACCGCGGAACCCCCAGCGTCCCGTGGCCCGCTGGCCCTGCATTAGAGTCCCCACCACGGAACCCCCAGCGACCCGTGGCCTGCCAGCCCGCACCATGTCCCCACCGTGGAACCCCTGGCGACCCGTGGCCCGCCGGCCCGCCACTGCGCTCACACTTCCAGGCAGCCACCTGATGCCTGTAAAGCTGTCCTCTAAGCGGAAGGAGCCCAAGGGCCATAATTTTTCATGGGAAATCAAAAAGTCCCTTAGGATTATGACCTGGCTTTTAACAGAGCCTAATGAGTAAGTCTGAGCATGCACCCAAGTACTTTTTGGATTCATGTAATAATTTCCCATACATTTAACAATAAGCATATTTTATTGTGTGCCTCAGTCCTGTTTATCTTCCAATAACATCAGTCAGTCTTTTAGGGCTGGGCACTGAACAGCCTTCTAGAGGAATACTGTGAGAAGGCTTTTGGGCCAAAGCAGTGTTCATGTAACTGAACAAAATGTTTTTTCAGTTTGTGTTTGTTTATTGTGAGAGAGAAAGAGTGCTAGCAAGGGAGGGGCAGAGGGAGAGCAAGGGAAAGGCTCCTAAGCAGGCTCCGTACTGTCAGTACAGAGTCCGATGTGGGGCTTGATCTCACAAACTGTGACCATAACCTAAGCCAAAATCAGCATAACCAACTGAGCCACCCAGGCGCCCCATTTAATGAATTTTCAATAAGCCAACCTAGGAGCTCAATCAGTTAAGCATCCAACTTTGGCTCAGGTCATGATCTCATGGTTCAAGCCCCCACATCAGGTTCGGTGCTGACATCTGGGAGCCTAGAGCCTGCTTCCGATTCTGTGTCTCCCTCTCTCTCTGCACTGCACCACCCCCAGGCTTGTTCTCTCTCAAAAATAAACATTAAAAAAAAAATAAGGCAATCTAAACAACACATGTGAAACATAAAAACTGGATTAAAAATGAGTGGTGTACAATAAACACTTACTTTCTGGCTTCTATCCTTGCTTCAGAATCGGCATCGTGTATTCCCTTCTTTATTGTTTCGGCTAATACTGATATGTGTCTAGAAATTTAGGAGAGAAAGCGGTAATCATCATTAATGTGTGGTTTTATGCAGATGAAATCAGGTGTGAAAATTACAAACTGGCATCACGGAACACATGGGCTCTGTGCACAGTTAATCAACTACCACGCAGCTGAGGAAACGCAAGCACTCTCTTGCCTGCAGCTCTCCTGACCTCTACCTCTGTCCGGGTGCCCCCACCTCCGCCCGGCCCTGGCCGTCCCCATCTACATACCCTGCCTGCGAGTCTGTCAAACATGGGGTGATTTTTTTCCCCACCATACTTATGGAGCTCCAGCTTTTATGGACCGAGCCAGGAAGACTCCACTTTCCCTGGCCAGAACTCGTTTCCATGGCAATTATGAGGTAATAATAACCTTGACACTGAAGAGGCTACCTGCATCACATTTCTATAATTAAACACAGCAGTTTCTCAAGTTCCACTGTGTAACATGAATAATTGTATAAAATCCTGTAACAGTGTTATACGTAGGTATTTTCTTTAGATACGTTCTGCCCTCGCAGAGAGGAAGTTATTAAAGTGTCTCTTTGAATATCTAAGAGCGTTTTAAGAAAAGAAAAAAAGGCTGGGATGAAGGAGTCTGACAGAACGCAGAGTAGTTACCAGTCTGACAGCCCCTTCAGAGTCTTTGCCTCATTCCTTCCTTCATCCTGGAGCTAGTTAGCGAGCGCCTGCCAAGTGGCGGGCACTAAGGAAGGAGACGCAGAAATGCACAGGGCGAGGTCTGAGTTCTTCACATGTGACTGTTCTACTCGCATGTCCTCACAGCAAATCCCTCGTTCCATTCTCCACCTCTAGATTCTAAAACCACCGCTGCCTATCAGGAGACTAGAGAGTAAGAAAGTACTGAAAAATGTGTGACTATCCTCTAGATTCAAGATCTCTGTGGATGAAATTTTACCTCTGGCAGGCATGGCTTTGTTTCCTCTCTGATCCCAGGGGTGACCCCTGACACCCCTGTAGTGTGGATGGGACTCCCATAAGTACTCACTTCATTAAAACTCCACTAGAAAAATGATTAGTATGCTGTAAACTTCGCAGACTAAGTAACAGGAAAAAAATGGGTGGCAAAACATCATCTATTCTCTCCAAATTTAATGCAGAAAGAATAACAGGCACCTGAAATTCATAGGAACTAAAAATGGCAAAGAATGAATCTTAAAATTAAGAGAGCTGCTCAAGAATTCTGCCATACCCCTACCTTTGATCTTGATGATGTGAAATTAACCACACACACCGGATACGGAGAAAACTGCTGAGTGTCTGATACAGGAAGATCTAATGGAAACCTTCAGGTGAGTGAAATGCCTTTATGGACCTAAGAATCACACCAGGCCTACAAAGAGCAGCTCAAACCACTTACTTGGCTGGAAGTGACATGAATGTCAGGCAGCCTGCTGAGTCAATGAGGGGTTGACTGTGGCTGACTTCTGGGGAACATGGCGGTGTATGAGGACCCTGAGATCCCATCCTCCCACACCCACATCAGTGGAACTAATCCAGAAAACCACCTGAAGATTCGCAGGCAGACTCTCCACAGCTACGTGTAAGAGTGGAGGTCACCGTGAGAGGGCAGGAAGGGCCCAGATGCGGTCAGGACCTATCCAAGCCCACTGGCTTCCTACAAGAGGGAGAGACACTGGGGACACGTGCAGGGGAGAGGACCAAACCTTGACACCAAGCACCCCAGCCGCGAAAACCCATGTGAAAACCAGAGCATAATTTCTTGAGTTCTTACAATCAAGGGGGCTTAACACCCAAAAGTTAAAAATCAGCAGGAGGGAAACAGGAAACTGAGGCTCGACCCTTAAAGAGTTCAGCAGCCCCTCAGAGATACAGCTTAGAAGTCACACTTGGAAAAATGCCTAGGGTATACAAGAGGGAGATTTCTTTACTAATCTCTAAGCATGTAGGGGCGACGCTGGATCCTTGGAGACTTCTCCAGGGAGAAAGGAGCTAGCGGGTTCCCTGCCTAGGCGCACCAGCACTTGCAGGACCCAGCTCAGTGCCAACATGCTCCACCCAGCTTGCCAGCAGTGTACCTGCCTTCTCCTGGGGACACACCCCACCAGCCAAGCCTGTAACTCCAGGTCTTTCCCCACAGCAAACCTATGCAAAACTTGCTAACACTGCCTGCCCTGACACCGTACTCTCTTGGGACCCTGCCTCCTCCAGGATACCCTTGGCCGCCCAAACCAGTACCGTAAGCCTGGCAGGGGGCAGCAGCCCCGACAGCGAATAGCCCCTCTGCAACATGACTCCTGCCTTCACAAAGGAGAGGAAGAAGGAAGATAAGCACATACACAGTCAGACTGCAGCCCCAGCGGTGGGCTGCAGACACCTAGTCTACGGCACCCATTAATGAAAGCTTCCCATGGGACAACACAAGGAAAGTGCCTAGCAGTTCAGTACACCACCTCTCTGGCAAATGCCGAGTCAGACGCGACTCAAGCCCAAGTGGCCCTACACTGGCCCATTAACAACACAACAATCAAATGCTGTCCACCGCAGGCAGAGAGCCAATGCAGACGACTGGACTGAAAGAAAAAAAATGGCTCTGCCTCAACAGCAGGGAACACACGCCACACACAGAGACACCCTTGAGGTGCCAGGTTCTGGTGAACAGGGGACACCGCACTGCAGGGCACTGCACGACCTCTTCCTCATAAGGCCAGTACCTTCAAAAGCAGAAGACACAGCTGACTTCCATAACACAAAGAAACAGACACAGAGTTAGACAAAATGAGGAGAAAGAGGAATATGTACCCAGTGTAAGAACAAGACAAAATCATCGCAAGAGACCTAAGTGAAATGGAGGTTAAGTAATATGCCTGATAGAGAATTTAAAGTAATGGTCATAAAGATACCTACTGGACTTGAGAAAAGAGTGGAGGACCTCAGTGAGACCATTAACAAAGAGGCAGAAAACATTAAAAGGAACCAATCAGAGATGAAGAACTCAATAACAAATTAGAAATACACTACAGGGAATAAAAAGTAAAACAGATGGAGCAGAAGAAGGAATCAGCAAGTGAGGACAGAATAATGGGACGCAATCAAGCTGAAAAGGAGAGGGAAAAAAATGAGAAGACTTAGGGCACCATCAAGCATAGTAACATTTGCAATATAGGGAATCCCAGAGAAGAGAGAGAAAAGGGGGCAGAAAATTTATTTGAAGAAATAATAGCTGAGAACTTCCCAAATCTGGAGAAGAAAACAGAAATCTATAGGAGGCATTGAGAGCCCCCAATAAAAACAATATAAGGAGACTTATACCAAGACACAGTAATTAAAAAGTTAAAAGGTAGTGATAAAGAGTGATTTTAGAAGTAGCAAGATGAAAGAAAACAGTTACATACAAGGGAAACTCCTTAGGCTATCTGTTGATTTTTAAGCAGAAACTTGGCAAGCCAAAAAGGAGTGGCATGATATATTCAAAGCCCTGAAAGAAAAAATTCTTCAGCCAAGAATACTTTCTCCTTCTCTTCTGAATGACAGCCTTGCTGCATAAAGAATTTTCCAGACAAATAAAAGTTAAATAAATTCATAACCCCTAAACCAGGCCCATACGAAATGTTAAAGTGAACTCTTTGAGCGGAAAGCAAAGACCATAAGCAGGAATAAGAAAAGTAGGAAGCACAAAAGCAGTAAAATTAATTGTACCTATAAAAATCCATCAAGGGATTCATAAAATTAAAGAATATAAAGTATAATACCACGTACCTAAAACATGGAAAGAGAGGAGTTAAGAATGGGTTCAAACTTAAGCAACTGTCAACTCTAGACTGCTATATGCATACAGTTTTATAGAAAGCTAATGGTAACCACAAATCAAAAACCAGTAATACACACACAAACAATAAAGAGGAAGGAAGCGAAGCATATCACTCAAGAAAATCAGCAAACCATGAGAAGAGAGCAACAACAGAAAGGAACAGAGAATAAGTACATAAACAATGCTAAAAATAAGTAACAAAATGGCAATAAAAGTACATACCTATCAATAATTACTTTGAATGCAAATGGACTAACCGATCCAATCAAAAGACACAGGGTGACAGAACAGATAAAAAAGTAAGACCCATCTATATGCTGCCTACAAGAGACTCATTTCTGATGTAGACACATACGTACAGAAAAGTGAAGGGATGGAAAAGGATCTATCATGCAAATGGAAGGGAAAAGAAAGCTGAAATAGCAATATTTATAATGGGCAAACCAAACTTTTAAACAGCATATATCATAAAGGCATCAATCCAACAGGAGGACAGAACAGTTACAAATATTTATGCACCAAACATGGGTATCAACAAAATTCTCAATACATAAAGCAGCAAATAAGAAACATAAGGGAAGTAATCAATAGTAATACAATTACAAAGGATTTTAATGACCCATTTGTATCAATGGATAGATCATCCAAATAGAAGATCAACAAGGAAACTGTGAGTTTAAATGGCACACTGGATCAGATGGATCTAACAGATGTATTCACACCATTCCATCCCCAAACAGTAGAATACACATTCTCTTTAAGAGCACACAGAACATTCACCAGATCACACATTAGGCCACAAAACAAGTCTCGACAAACTGTAAAAGATCAAAGTCGTATAATGCATCTTTTCCAACCACAACACTATGAAACCAGAAATCAACCACAAGAAGACCCTGGAAAGAGCACAAATACATGGAAGTTAAAGAACATGCTCTTAAATAATGAATGGGTCAGCCATAAAGTCAACCATCAATCGTGAAATCAAAGAGGATATCAAAATTACATGGAGACAAATTAAAATGAAAACACCACAGTTCAAAATCTTTAGGATGCAGTTAAAGCTATCCTAAGAGGGAAGTTTATAGCATTGCAGGTCTACCTCAAGAAGCAAGAAAAATCTAAAATAATCAACATAATCTTACAGCTAAAGGAGATAGAATAAGAAAAGCAAACAAAATCCAAAACTAGTTGGATAGAAATAATAAAGGTCAGAGCAGAAACAAACAAAATAAAAACTGAAAAAAACAATAGAACAGATCACTGAAACCAGGAGCTAGTTCTTTGAAAGATCAACAAAACAGATCAACCTTTAGCTTGACTCATCAAAAGAAAAAGACCCAAATAAACAAAATCAGAAACAAAAGAAGAAAAATAATAACCACCACCACAGAAATACAAAAGATTATGAGAATATTATGAAAACTTATATGCCAACAAATTGGGACAACCTAGAAAAAATGGATAAATTCCCAGAAATATGTAACTTCCTAAAACTAAAGCAGGAAGAAATAGAAAATCTGAACACTGATTACCAGCAATGAAATTGAATCAGTAAACCAAAAACTCCCAAAAAACCAAGTCCAGAACCAGAGAGCTTCAGAGATGGGTTCTACCAAATATATAAAGACGAGTTAATACCTATTCTTCTCAAACTATTCCAGACAACAGAAGAGGAAGGAAAGCTTCCAAACCCACTGTAGGAAGCCAGCATTATCCTGATATCAAAACCAGATCAAGACTACAGAAAAAGAGAACTACAGACCAATACTCTGATGAACACAGATGCAAAAATCCTCAACAAAATATTAGCAAACTTAATTCAATGATATATTAAAAATATCATTTGCCACCAGCAAGCAGGATTCCTAGGATGCGCCATGGTTCAATATTCACAAATCAATAAATGCGATAAGAAAAATCAATAAGAAAAAGGATTAAAAAAAGTATAATCTTTTCAATGGATGCAGAAAAAACATTTGACAAAGTACAACATCCAGTCATGATAAAAAATATACAATGGAATTATTACTCAGCCATAAAGAATGAGATTTTGTTATTTGTGACAACGTGGACAGATCTAGATCTAGACATCTAGAGAGTATAATGCTAAGTGAAATAAGTCGGTCAGAGAAAGACATAAACCATGATTTCACTCATGTGAAAGTTAAGACACAAAGAAAAAAAAGAGACAAACTAAAAAACAGACTCTCTTAAAATTTTTTTTAAGTTTATTATTTTTGAGAGAGACAGATACAGCACGAGTGGGGGAAGGGCAGGGAGTCAGAGAGAGGGAGACAGAACCCCAAGCAGGCTGTGTGCTGCCAGCTGGATGTGGGGCCTGAACTCACGAAACCATGAGATCATGACCTGAGCTGAAACCAAGAGTCAGATGCTTAAGCCACTGAGTCACTCAGGCGCCCCTAAAAAAGAGACTCTTTAACTAGAGAGAACAAACTGACGGTTGTCAGAGGGGAGGCATATGGGGGATGGGGGAACTAGATGAAGGGGATTAGGAGGACACTTATCATGAGGAGCGCTGAACAATGCGCAGAATTACTGAATTACTACGCTGTATGCCTGAAACTAGTAATAACTGTATGTTACCTATACAGGAATTAAAAAATAATTTTTTAAAAAGTTAACTATGGCTTCGTAGTTGGTATGGTGCACAATGGTTCACATTTCCAGGTACACAACACTGTCATTGATGAAATTCTATAAAAGCTTCTGCCAATATTAAGTGCCTCAGATCAGTAGAAATAACAGACGTAGTCATGCAAAGAAACGCTTAGATTCCTTTGATTGCTACAAAAAAGCAGGTTGGACCACCTGTTGAGACATTAAATCTCAAGGTTCAATTCAGAGGGGAAAAAAACAGTCAATGAAATGCTTACCGTTCCAGTGAATGTGTCTGCCATTCTTGTAAAAGTAAATCTAAAAATTCAAAGCAGCGCCTAAAGTTTGTGAAGAAAAAAAATGTCATTTAGTCATTTTTATGTTAGTGAAAATAAAAGCTTTTTTTCTTCCCACACTACTTTGTGGAACTGGTAAATTCCTTCTAATTACTAGGCTTCAAAAAATCAAACGTAGAATTAGAATCCAGTGACTGAAAACCTAAGCAAGTAGAAGTCATCAAGCATGTAATGTGATCAGAAAGTAAAAACACACACATAGAAGAGACAGGATACAAAAGTCCCCTCAAATCAGAAACCACAGCCACGTGGCAACATTACTGAATGGGCCTATCACTGCCATATGTTTTTTTTAATACCACCTCAATAACATGCTAAATACAAGGTGCACAAGTTCCAAAAAGAACAGCGTACATTATTATAGAAAAAGGGAATCACTCCTTGCAGTCATTTTACAGAATGCCTTGTACACAAAAAAAAGTAAAAAATACCCTGAAAAACTAAGTGCTTTCCAAATTTTCCTGGGTAGTGCTTCAAATGGAGTTTTCTCTGATTACTCATCTATTTTCCTCTCTCTAATCTTTCAACATCCCTTCTCATCAAGCCTTTTCATCATTGGAATCTTCTGTGCATGAAAACAACTCTGCTCTCACCTCCTTTGGATTACATCACTGCTTTGGGTCCTACCTACTTCGTTAAACTTTTCAGAGTCCAGGGTCTTTCTCTTTGTGGGGGTAAATCCTAGTAGTCTTAGGAACTCATTCAAGGAAACAAGTAAGGGGGTAATTTTTCTCTAATGACCAGACTTTCATTCCCATGATCCTCTCAATTCATAACCTCATAATCCATATAATGAATTACTCAATAAATCTTTAATAAATTTACCTAGATGTTAGAGAGAACAATGGTAACCAAGACATAAGCCAGCAAACCGGACAGACAAGAACAGTTCCCATGTGCCAGGAGCACAAGGGGGCCCTTCTCAGAAGCACACAGAGCTATTCAGCCCAGTCCTGGGGCTGGCGACAGTGTGCGTGCGTGCGTGCGTGCATGCTGGTTGTGAAGCAAACTTTCTCCAAGGAAGCACACTGACCCACACCCACACCCTCTCTTCTCTGTCACTCTCCCCACCCTGGCCCCAATCTAGGCCATCTTTATTCTCTCTCTCCCCGGTTCCTCACGCCATTTCCTGGTCTGACTTTTCTTCTCTCTCTTTTTTCCTTAACATGTGTGCATATGTTTGTATTTATCTATCTCTTAGTACAGCCATCTTTGGTGTCAGTTCTGGTCTTAAATGTGTGTGAGAACAATCTATTTAATCAAAAATGTGACCTTTAAGTTAGGTTTTATTTTCCACTTTTCAGACTAACATGCAAAGAAGTATTATCAGCATTGGCATTGTTTAACGCATCATTATTTAAACACATTAGGTTAGGACTCGTCTCTTTTCTTTACCATCTCCTACTCATCATTCAAAATGCAATTCAATTTTCAACCTGCCTATCAAGCATTACTGGAATACACCAGTTGGTTTTAATCACTGCTTTCTGAATTCCTAAATCCACAATGCAGGTGCTATAACTCACTCTTACATTGCTTTGCATTATTGTTTTTAATCTCCCTATCTAAATGATGAACCTTCTCAAAGACAGGAGATTGTGAGACCCATTTCTTACAAATTCTAGGAAGCAGAGCTAGGTACAGGCTGAGGACCTACCAGAACGCGCACTGCCTGGACTACACTGATCTCCTTGGATCTTGTTACCCTTCTGCAGGCAAAGGGACCGGAGGGTCTCCATAACTTCTTTCAGCATCACGACACAAGGTTCTGACTGATACACACTCTGATGAAATGTTAACAACCGTAATCTGAGTGTGTGACTCAGGAAGCAGTGAAGGGGGAAACACCTCTATTGTCACCATGAATGTAGGTTACTACTCATTTAGCAGCAAAGGCCAGAATTGCTAAAATCTGTGGACTGACACTGTTCCCCCCAAATCCCCATGTTCTAATGCCCAACGTGATGGTGTATGGAGAAGTCTTCAGGAGGTCATTAGGTTCACGACAGTTCATGAGAAGCGGGGATCTAGTGAGTGGGCCGGTGCCCTTTTAAGACGAAGCCCCAGAGAGCATGCTACTGCTCTCTGCCACGTGAAGACACAGCAGGAAGTCCGCCACCTGCAAGCGACCTCATTAGAGCTCACCCATGCTGGCACCCTGATCTCAGACCTCCAGCCTCCAGAGCTGGGAGGAAACGCACTTCCACTGTTGAAGCGCGCAGTATGTGGGGTTTCGTTCGTGGCAGCTCAGGCCAATCAATACACTTAAACATCCTACAAGAAACATCCGTGTCCCCTCATCAGAGGAACCTGGGCTCACGCACTCTGACTTTCTCTTGGAAACCTAAAACAATAGTGACAACAGCAGCAGCAGCAAATTCTAACAGCTGGTACCATTTATTAAGCTTACACTAGATGTTGAACCCCTTTACCCAATGACTGAACCCCCAGAACAGCTCTGCCCCAGGGGTACTCTTGGTCCCAGTGGGTCAGATGATTAGTCCGTGGGACGAGGTAATGCTTCAGCTACTGTCTGCCAGGTTCTAAAGTTCACTGCCATCCCTATCATCTCTAGAAGGAGAGGCTGAACTATGCATGGGTCAAGGGTAGACTGCGTTCCTCCATGACATACAAGTGAGCCACGCAGTTAGAGATGAGGGTTTTTCAGTGGTAGGTGCCAATTTCTCCCCTCCTGGCTTTACAAACCTGGATGATTCCCCTCTGTTCCCTCATGGTCCCCACAGAGCTGTTAATAAGATGGCTATAGGGCTGCCTCACGCTTAGCAGGCTCCCCTACCGTGGAAACCCAGCAGGACCAATGTGACATGCCAGGAAAGGAGGGAGATGCAGGGCAGCAAAAGTAAGCTGGCTCCAAGCTTAGACTAAAGGGCTCGTTCGCTGGGCTAGGCTCAGACACAGAACTCCAGCAATGTGGTCAAGAGACTGCTGCCCAGGCCGGCCATTAATTTACCCTCGGAAGCTCCTGATACAGTCCACTGAATGTCCACAGGTGTCCAAAATCCCGTCAAAATCGACATAAAATATTCTGTGTGTTTACATTTTCGTGGGAAGTGGGGCCACAGATTTATTAGATTCTCAACAGTCAAGAACCACAGATCCTGACCAGAAGAGGCCCTCCTCCTGGGACATGATCTAGGGCAGCTCATCCGGACACAAGCCTAGGCAGGGACTTGGGAACAAAGACCTAGCTAGCTACCTGGGTGGTACCTCCTGGCCAGGATTCAGAATCCCAGCAATCACTGTCAGAAGACAGAGAAAGCATATACCTCCTCCTACCCATGTCAGTAGGAAAGAACCACCATTAATTTTTATACTGTTTTCTTTTTCTTGCGTGCAATTACTACTTTCATTCAAAGGGGTACACCCAACGATTTAGGTAGAGGGACTATCTCAGAAAAAATGTACAGGCCGTCTTCTACCCCACTCTCTCCAGAACCCCCTTCCATTAACTCAGACACACGCTCTTTCTTTCTCTCTCTTTCTCTCTTACACACACACACACACACACACACACACACACACACAAATAATGGAGGTTGTCCAAATTTATTTTCCAGACTATTTAGATCATGATCTCTCCATCCAAAGGCATTTATTGCTGTGATCTTAAAATAATTTTAACATCTCAAACATGAATTTGTTTCCATTGAGGGAAAGCTGGAACTTATTTTGGTTTTTAAACATTGAAAAATAAGGAGGAAGCTGTTTAAAAATTTACCTTCTAACTGCAACAGACTTAGAGGTGCAGTTGCTCGTTATGACAGGTATCAGCCTAGGGATGTGTGTGTGCTGCAGAGAACAAAACCACAGGTGAGTGCTTGAAAATACAAAAACTAGAAACTAAGAACCATTTCCTTATTTAACTACTTAAGCACATATATATTCAGATTAAAATGTCTCTGAGCTTAAAAAGGAAAAAGAATTCCACTGGGTATTTATTGCCAAAGACCAGGACAAAATTCAGAGAGCCAGAACAGACCACCCGCCGATATGTAAATAAATCTAACAGCGAAACAGATCCCTGGCGGGCAGTCTAAATAAACTGGCGATGGAGATCTAAGTGAGCTCAAAAGGGGTCAGTAGAGCAATGCGTTTTGCTACCGGTTCAATGGGAATGTTCACTGATGGCTTCCCATTTCAAGTAGCCAGTGCAAATAGAACTAAAAATAATACAAGTAAGTAACCCACAGCGATTTAATCAGGAATATTCTGGGTAGCTTTTAGCATCACCAAGTCCCAGTTTCAAGGGTTGCCTCTGGGAATAAAGGGACTTGAAGGTGGGGAGAAGGTGATGCGGAGAACGTTCATTTTAAGGCTTTGTGAGCTATTAGGTTTTACTGGAAACATGTATGTAAATTACTTGGATAATTATTTAAATTTAAATAAATGAGTGTTTAGAAACCTGAAAAGAATACTTTGTTCCTGGGCTTAAACACAAGTAATTAAATAAAAACTTTAGGTGAATTAATGAAGCCACAAGCACAAATACCTAAAATGGAATGACTGGGAATAAAGAACCAAGTGCAACCCCAGAAGCAGATGCAAATACTCAAATATTTAAAGCCAACAATGAGTAAATAGTCAACACATCAGTAGGTATACACCAGATCCATAATTCACGTTATGGAATATAAAAAAAAAAGGCTGACATAGGATAATTAAGGAAGGGGGAAGCTGATTCGTATATACAACATGGTTCCAACTGTATATAATCTTGCTAATGAAAAATGCCTCCAGTATTGCTTACCAACCATTAACTGCTTATTGCCACTTGCTTATTCTATGTATGGCCCCCAAATATACTTACCCGAATGATTAACCTAACAGCTACAACACCGGATGTGGCCATAATTTTGGCACTGTTTGGAATTAAATTAAAGATAGTTGGCATAATGGCTTCAGCTCCATGGTCAAATTTATTTCCCAGAACCGATGACAGGTGCCTACAACAAGAAATGAATACTGCACTGTAGCTGCATTCCTTGCAAACAGTGAAGCATATATACCTCTGAACATTATGTAAGGCTTTCGTTTAGAGTCATCTGGAGATAAAAACAAGGCTCTAAGTGAGATACTTTAAAAATACTCCCTGCGTGCATGCTATGGGCTTGGCTAACAGACATTAACCCATGAGCTCATTCCTTTTGTTTTTTTAATTTTTTAAATTTTATTTATTTTGAGAGAGAGAGAGAGACAGAGTATGAGCGAGGAAGGGACAGAGAGAGGCGGAGACACAGAATTCGAAGCATGCTCCAGGCTCCGAGCTGTCAGCACAGAGCCACACAGAGCCAGACGTGGGGCTCAAACTCACGAACTGCAAGATCATGACCTGAGCCATAGTCGGACACTTAACTGACTGAGCCACCCAGGGGAACCTTTCATTTTTTAAATAAATAATTTCCAACGAATTGGTCTTAAAATAGCAAAAGACAGGGGTGCCTGTCATGATCTCACGGTTTGTGAGTTCGAGTCCTGCATCGGGCTCACTGCTGTCAGTGTGGAGCCTGCTTCAGATCCTCTGTCCCTCTCTCTCTGCCCTTCCCCCACTTATGTTCTCTCTCTCAAAAATAAATATAACATTTAAAAAATTTTAATAGCAAAATACAAATTGATCATATACGAATTAAATATAAAAACGAGAGCACTCCCTCACCCTCTTTTCCTTTTGCCCTGTTAAAACTTTCACACAGACTACACACATGCATCCGTGTGTGACATGGGGCAAGGGTGTCGACAGCTTGCTGGTGCTGCTGCTTTGATGTTCTGACATACTTTTCCACACAGAAGTTCCAGCTGCAAACATGGATACAGTTCGAGCTAGGACAAGAGTTTACTATAGTATCTGCCTTCGACTTTTAACTTTACAGATACAGTACTCTTCTAGAAACAAACAAAAATCCTGATAATCATGCTGTAACCTGCCAGCAAAATGAATGAAAAAGCGAAGAGATGGAAGTGTATCTTTCTTTCTTCTGTATTATTAATAATAGTTTAAAATAGAGGCTTCAGAGCTGAGTCACTGAATAACATTTAAAATCTGTCAAACTTTCCATAACTGGGCAGAAAATACTGTGACAATATAAAAGCACCAAAGTATAAATGGAATAGGTCCTGGAGACCAGTCAGGAGATACATTCAAGAGACCTGCTGGGCACGCTCAATGAACCGTCTCTGACGCGCTGCAAGGAGACTGTCTTAAAATGTGTGACAATGTGAAGCAAGGCGGTCCTTACCCCAATGTGATACAAGCTTCCCGCACTACCTGAGACCGCAGGTCCTTAGCAGATAGTTTAAAGGCTCCGTCCAAAAGACGCAAGTGTTGAAAGAAGTTATCATACTCAGCAGCACCAGCCAAAAGTAAAGATCTGATCTTTTTTAGCTGGTGGGACAGAGAAAATGAAGAGATACACACAATTCTTAAAACAGGATATACAAAACAACTGAAGCCATCCAACATGAGAAATCGACCTCAAAGTTAACAGACATCAAAAGTTTTCCCAAACTAATTCAGCCAATTCAGCATCAGCTACCATACTGAACAGATCTACGTATTGCAAATAATAAGTTTTAAACGTATATCTCACAATATTACAAAATAGATATTTTAACCGGAAACACTTTAGCTCTTCCCCTAAAGCTTACCATCCCCAACACCCAACTCCAACTGCCATTAGTTTAATGACTCAAAGGAAGAAGCGATCCTATAGTCTGTTGTATAGGATCCTCCGCTAGGCTCTTACTAAAAGGCTAGTGTGAGTTTGAATGGAAAGTAGCAATAATTTGATGGCCAAGCTTCCTACCAGCCAACCACTATAAAATAGCTTCCCTCAGATAATATACACCCTCACTTTAATGTTCCCCTCACGTTTCATTAATGCACTTTTTTAAATAAAGGGAAGAGAACCTCCCAACAAGTGATATGAAGAAAGAAAGAAAGAGATGGACACACGCTGAAAATGCCGCTAGGAAAAACCGACTTCCCAGCCCACAATTACAATAAAATCCTGACTAAGGCAAGAGCGGGGCTTATCTCCAGACGCTCCACATTAGATCTTTTTTTTTAAAGTACAGGATATGCTTAAAGGCACAGGTTGGCACGTTTTAAAAACAGAAAGAGAAATGAGGTACTCTGCACTAAAAGGGTTAAGTATAAATATGGTAATTTATATTTAAAATATTTACTACTTAAAATTCATCAGAGCTATACCCCAACTGCCTAATTCAGTATTTAGAACACTTGAGTAAATCTAATGAAAATGTAATCACAAGTCAATGGCTTACAGCATTTACTCTTTGCTCCCAGTCATGCTTGTCATCAGATAATATTTCCCTAATCTTGTTTATGGATTCTTCCAGGTCTCGGCTGGAATAAATCTGTAAGGAAAATTAATTTACAACCAATGTAAGAAAATTTGCAGAACAACGGCTAATTTTTAATTGCATGAAGTCAAGAGTATTTAGTAAGTACAGCAAAAAATGTTTTCATTTTTCAGAAGGACTTATGAGATAACCTCTAGACAGATCTGTCTTAGAACAATCTTCCTTCCCACTGGGAATAGAAACCCACTAGATGTGATGCCCCAGAATGGATAACACAGCTTCCCCATAAACTTAACAGATGACCTCATGCACAAAGAGAAAGAGGCCGACTGGGGAACGGTCAGTGACACACGAGTCACTTATTACTACCAGTCTCCTGTATAACACCGCGTCTGTTACTTCAACACTCTCTTCAAACCTTCTTTCTCACTTATGCTCACATCTTACTAGTCAGAGAGGTAGGGGAATAATCAGCTAGCAATGAGGCCAGCTGGGAAAGTCAAGGACTTAGGTAAGGATGAGCCTGAGCTGAGCCCCTGAGGCCGGTTACCATACACCACACGTATGGCAACCAAGCAACGAGTAACGCAGGCAGCGTACCACATTCTATGCAGGCTGAGGACAAGTGTCATTATCCCTGAGGCAACAACAGGGGACACTGAGGCTCCACACAGTTAAAATGTGTAAAAACCCCAACCATACAAGTAATCGCCACTTCCTCTGCTAGGCACTTCAATGAAGCATCAAGGTGGCATTAACTTGAGCTTTTACTAATCCATTCTTTACAGCTAGCTTTTCAGACGCCCTGGCCCCTGAAATTTACAAATTTTTCTAGGCATATTTCTCTGTTCTCACAGCTAATCAGGGAGTTTTTTTCATTTGCGTGACCTCACCCGCAAACACATTACTAGATCAAGCAAGCAACTTCTCTCCAGTCCCTACTGAAAGCTCACTTTGGGCCTTGACTTTTGCTCTTCGCTTCAGTTATAACGCTCACCTGTACCACAGGCACGTCATCAAATGCTTTAATAAAGTCCTCTTCGTCAACAGCACCTGCTCCTTCTTTTGCAGCTACAAAACAGGTTAATTTTCAAATCGTGAACGGTGGACACAGGGATAGTCTGAATACACACAGTCCCCATTACATTATGGAAGGTCTGTAACTTTTTAAAAATGCTTCACAAAAATTTTGTGCTGTGGAACTGACAAACATTACTAATTTCAAATATCGAGATGAAATGTGATTCTACAGTACTACATACGCCAGTGTTAAGTCACTTAAAGAGACTACTTGTTAAGGAGGACATTTACCTTTAAGGGATATAGATCAATTACACTGCAGTGTGTATGAATCTAATAAACAGGTATAGAACAGAAAATGTAATTCTTCAGGGAATAAATTAGGTTATGTTATTTTTAGGCATCTAGTATAATAAATTTGTGAAATATTCAAATAAGTGCTAAAGAATTTAACATTTCATTTCAACTTTGCATTATTCTCAAAACACTTACATTTCCTTGAGTGCACGGTAACTGGGTCAATTTTTTACTTAGGCACCAGTAAGAATTTTCCCTCATAAAGGTGTTGTAAGATACTCTGTACACTTAAAGGTTAATTGCTATCATTTGGGAGAGAGTTTTTTCATTTGCTAAAATGAACTCTACATCACACATGAAAATCATGTGACATTTTATCAAGGCTTTTTTGGTTTTTTTTGTGTGTTTTCAGAATACAGGTTTTAAAACGGGGGTTTAAGATCACCCTTGAAACCCTCATTATTAATGTCTTACACTGATTAGTGTGAGTGCTTTCCTAGTGTTTCTTTGCAGACAAGTTATATGGTGCTTGGGGCTGTGAAACGTAGACAGGGCTTTAAAGATGATTCTGGGAGCAATAAATGTGTGTTCTCACTTTTGATGAAGATTCCTCACACTGAGTTCACAAGCTGTGGTCAGATGACAGTGACGTCACACTGTGACTTGGTGCTCGGTGCCCATTTTGGTACAAAGACTACACCCCCCTGAGCAGACAGGTCCTGAGCACCGCCTTGGGTAAGACTAGACCCCCCGAGCAGCACCACAGACCCACATACTGAAGGGGACTCAGGGATCAACCGCGGTCCGTGAGCCCCAGAATCAGACAAGGAGGAGTCACAGCAAGGAAATTCAGGATACAGTGTTAAACAAAATGGAAAATAGGATTAAGTGCAGGGCTGAGATCTCTAAATAATCTAGAGCTGGGACTTTTGAAAGGGGGACAGGTATGGAATGGGAAGGAAATAAAAGGGGTCTGATGCTTCATTTGTGGAACTGATGGCCCCCCAAGAATAGATTTTTCTAATAAAAGATGAGAAAGGCTGTTTAGTCATAGAGGAATGAAATACTGGTACATGCTATAATACAGAAGAACTATAAAAACATTATGCTGCTGACTGAAAGGAGCCAGACACAAAAGATCACATTTACATGACTCCATTTCTCGGAAATATCTAGAATAGGCAAATGCAGACTGCTGACTGCCAGGGACTGGGGGAAAGAAGAAATGGGGAATGACTGTTTAAAGGGTCCGGGGCTTCCTTTTGGGAGTAGAAAAGCTCTCTGGAACTAGACACAGGTGGTGGCTGGACAACACTGTGAATATATGAAATGCCCCAGGATTGTTACCTCTAAAATGGTTAATCTGGGGCACCTGAGTGGGTTAGTCAGTTGAGTGCCTAACTCTTGATTTTGGACGAAGTCGTGATCTCACAGTTTCATAAGTTCAAGCCCTACATCAGGCACCCTGCTAACCCTGCAGAGTCTGCTTGATATTCTCTCTCTTCCTCTCTCTTCCCCTCCCCTGCTGAAGCGCTCTCTCTCTCTCAAAAATAAACTTTTCAAAAATTAAAAAAAAATGGTTAATTTGATGTTTTATGAATTTACGCTCAATTATATTAAAAAAATTAATGCACCAAACAAACAAACAAAACAAACGGATAGAAAGGACTAAGAGCACCAATAAAGGCACAGCTTTTCCCTCCTGCCACCTGTGGTGTGAACGCCCCAGTCCTCCTGCCATCTATGGTAGGAACGCCCCGGTCCTCCTGGCATCTGCAGTGTGAACACCCCTGTCCTCTGTCCGTCTGACATCTGCGGTGTATACGCCCCAGTCCTCCTGCCATCTGCAGTGTGAGAGCCCCTGTCCTGCCTTCTGTGATGTAAACACCCCGCTTCTCCTGCCATCCCTGATGTGAAAGCCCCAGTCCTCCAGCTGTCTGCCATCTGCGGTGTGAACACCCCTGTCCTCCGGCCGTTTGCCATCTGTGGTGTGAACACCCCTGTACCCTAGCTGTCTGACATCTGCGGTGTGAATACCCCTGTCCTCCTGCCGTCTGTGGTGTGAAGGCCCATCAGCCATCAGCATAGCTATTTAACATGCACAGAGAAGGTGATGGCAGAGGCACCAAGCTGAAGGAGGCAAGACCCCAACATTCTAGGGCCAGTTCAACAGGCCAGAAAGACCACCAGGAGGAGGTGGCGTTCTAAGTCAATCCTTCCCCCTGTTTTAACTTAGCTCATCCAGCCAAGCTCAGACGCCTGATGCTGACAACCAATTCTAAAGGCAGTGGCCACACAATGTAAAGTGAAAAAAGATTTGCATGTCAATTTAACATGTGACAGTAAAATGCAAGCTCTATATAACAAGAACTTAAACTGCCTGAATTGGGGGTGGCAGCAGAGGGACTGAGAAGAAGATATGTTTGTAAATCAATGTTCAAAGCTTTAGGGAGCTCATCCCCACCATTTACTTAGGTCAACATCCATTCCAATTTCACAAGGAATAACGCTACTTGTCGAAACAAAATACAAAAGGCACACCATCTGACTTCTGGGAAGTCTCAGTGTTGGTAGACAGAGACTGGCAAAAAGGGCCTCGTGGTAATGTCAGGCATCACTGGAGCCAAGAACCGAATATGCCCTCAGAGCGCACTCCTGCTCGTCTCCTAGCTAGTCTGGCCTGGGTGCTGGTCATATTCTCCAATGGGCTCCCCCTCACCAAAACGTGGCCACGCAGCAGCTGAAGCCTCTGCCCTGTCAGCATGGGAGGCAGAGCACTAATGCGAGTCCCAGCAAGCAGGAACACCCTGCACACAGGACCCACTCCACCCCTGAAGGACACGAGCAAGCAGCATGTGCATCGGGTTTTAATCGCTGGCAGGGCCAGCTCGACAGCCCCCCCCTGCACGGCGCGGCCTTACCTGAAGACTTGGATCCGAGTGTAGAAGACCCAAGCCGGCGGGTGGTCCCCATTCCTACGTTTCTCCGTGAGCTGGGTGGAGCTTTGGAGGATGTAGAACTAGCAGAGGAAGGTCTATTACCATCCACAGAATCTTCATCATCAAAATTTTTATCTGAAGAGTAAGCAGAGAAATCACTGTTTTAAAAAAAAAGGTGCTTTTCCACCCAAATGAGAAACAACAAACTAGCCTTAGAGATGAACGGTGTGCCTACTCTCGGGATGTGAGGTGCCAGTCCAGGGTCTAGAAAGGACTTAAGTAAGTCCAGAAGGCAGATACAAACATCATGTTTGCTTTCACATATCTAGAATGCTCTCCTGCTCCAATTTTGGAAAACAGAAAAAACATAAAGAAGAAAACAATCTCCTTAAAACCACCACCTAATACAGTTACTTTAACATTCTGGCATATTTCTGACCACTCTTTGCATGCATTTTTCTAATAACAGCTGATGCAAGACTATACATCATTTGGCATTTCGCTTATTTCAAATATGTGCATTTTTCCATGTGATAAAATATTCTTTGTAAATGCGGTCTTAATGGTTGCATGATACTCTGTAATGAGTAAATACCACAACTGAAATACTCTTGTCCTTACACACTTGGGGTACTTTTGATACATCATCGTTAGAAATAACAATGCAACAAACATCTTCCTACTGGCATTTTTGTTTAAATTTCTAACAATTTTAAGAAAAAAAAAACTAGAAGCAATACCTACTGGGTCAAAGAGTATTAAAATTTTAATATACACTGCCAGATTTATTTGCAGAAAGGTCATGTATTTTTTTCCTGAAAGTTCAAAAACGTGCCCATCTGGTCACACCACTGCCAACATAATATTATCATTATTAAATGTCAACCAGTTTGACAGCTGGAAAAAAATGCTTCCTCGATGTTCTGTTTCTCTTCTAGTGGAGTTGAGCATTGTTTCCTCAGTTCATTAATTCCCAAATTTTCTAAGCATTAGTGGATCCAAGGAACCTCAGGTTGTTATTTAAAACTAAAAAGAAGAAAGAAAAGGGCACTGTGTGGCTCAGTCGGTTAAGCATCAGTCTCTGGATTTCTGCTCAGGCCATGATCTCATGGTTTCCTGAGTTCAAGTTCCACATTGCATTCTGCACACTGGCCGCAATGAACCTGCTTGAGATTCTCTTTCCCTCTCTCGCTCACCCTCTCTTGCTTGCATGTGTACTCTCTCTCAAAATAAATAAACCTTAAAAAAAAAAAAAGAAAAAAAAGAAAAAACATCCTTGGGCTTTAAAAAACATCAACATATTTAAAAACACCACTGGGATGACACAGAATTAACGCTATCAGGGTGCATTTATACAGAGTACCAGGGGCTTATACAGCACCTCTGAGTCATTCAGGAGGCTAAACAAAGAACCTAAGAAGAATTTAAAACAAAAAAAAAGGAAACAAACATCTGTAGCTGGCAATATTCCTGATTTCTAAATAAGAGTGCTAGATCTTTTCCAATACATCTGAAATAAATCATGGTTGACCAGAAAACACAAATACCAGCATGTTTTCTTGACCTGTTGGCTACTTGGCTCAACTATCTTGGCTTCTTGACCCAACTATCAACAGTCAAGTCACTGTTTCTCAAAAGCCACCAACAATCCACTTCACATTACATGGCTTCTTTTATTCAACACTGTTGGGAGCTGATCCGTCATTATAAACGCATATCCTTGTGCAAACTGGCTTCCTTCAACATGTATTTAAAGCTCTTAGCTCGCCTTATCAAGAGTCCTCTTTCACAGATAGCTCCTTTGATACACACATTGATTTTCCCCTGATTCGGATGTTCAGTGGTCTATTGGCATCAACTTCCCATGTGGATCTGAACGGTGATTCCTGGACTGCAAGCACATTCACAGGGTCCTTTCCAAGAGTAAAACGGAGTGTGATGTAAAGGAGGAGAACAGCCCCAAGGAAAGGTGGCCCACTGAGCACTGCCGGTGGAAGCAGTGACAAGAGCTGTCAGCCCATCAGCCCTCAAGGGAGCTCTAATCATTATAGGAACATTCAGTTCTATGGGACGGGTGCATAATGAACAGGGGAAGTGAAGACTCCATTACATCTCACTCAGAAATTCATGTAAAGTCTGTAATTTTTCTAACATGGGCAGGCGCTCCACCGAGGAGAACTACATTGACTTAGTGAACATTATTTTCAGAGGGCCCATGCCACTGGGTTTCCTGGGATTTCTACCGAAACAATGACGGTCTGTCAAAGACAAGACTCAACCTCTTGCAGCACATAGGCAGAAAGCAGACAGAGTACGTAAAACAACTATTTCAGACGGGACAAGAGACGGTGCAGAACCATGAGCCTTGAGAGAGAAGCAAACAAGGTGAGCTACACAGTCACCCCGCTTCCCGCCTGGAGAGACCTTCCAGACTGCCACGTACAAGGAAGGGGGCCCCGAGTTGAACCTGGCGGCCTCGCCAGGGTGAGAAAAGGAAGGCCAGAGGTTAGGGAGGCAGAGGGGCAGGTACAGGCAGAGTGCTAGGAAACAGGAAGTATATAGAAAGAGAGTTCTAGAAGTGTACTGAGTAGGCCATGCATGCGGGAGTGCAATTCCACACACAAGGGACAGCGAAAGACGACCCGAAACTCCCAACATCCGCACAGCCCAGGAGGGTGTTCCAGTCCAGTACCAGAGCAGAATGTTCCTGGAGACTCACCCAAGGCACTCAGTGAGACCCCATGAGGGCAGGTTACCCCAAGCCCACCCTCTCAGAGTTGAAAAACAGGCCTCGAGGGGTTAGATGGACAACTAACTTAAAACCCCTCTGCCAGGGGTGCCTCTGGGGCTCGGCCAGCTGAGGTCCCACTCCTGATTTCACCTCAGATCATGAGATCCCAGGGCTGTGGATCCAGCCCCGCGTCCGGCTCGGTGCTGAGGGTGGAGCCTACTTGGGATTCTTTTTCTCTCCCTCCCTCCGCCCTTTCCCACCATATGCACATGTGTCTGCACAGGCTTGCTTACTCTAAAAAAATTTTCTAAAAACCTGCTCCACCAAAGCAAAGCATAACATTCTTTAAAGGAACTCAACAAAACGCAGACACTTAACAATGTAGCATTCACAATACACACCTAATCAAAACTTCATCAACACGAGGAGAAACAGAAGGACAGAAAAACATGGCACACAATCAGGAGGGGAAAAAACATCAGCGAACAGTAACCAATGAAGAAATGACAGAGAGGATGGAAGTGGCAGGTAAGAACATTAAAACTGCTACAACTGTATCCAAATATTAAAGGAACAAATAGGAGACAAGAGGTGTTTTTTTTTAAACGTTTTCATTCATTTTTGAGAGACAGAGACAGAGAACTAGCAGGGGAAGGGCAGAGAGAGAGGGAGACACAGAATGTGAAGCAGGCTCCAGGCTCTGAGCTGTCAGCACAGAGACTGACACAAGGCCTGAACCCACAAGCTGCAGGATCATGACCTGAGCCAAAGTCAGACAGTTAACTGACTGAGGTGCCCCTAAGGGGTTTTTTTGTTTTTGTTTTAAAGGACCAAATGGAACTTCTAAAATTAAGAAAACACAGTATCTGAAATGAAAATGTCACTGAAAGGGGTAAGTGCAGATTAGACACAGCTGGGAACTCAGACACATAGCAATAAAATTTAACCAAAGTTAAGCCAAGGGACAGAAAAAAAAAAAAAAAGCCTGAGGAAAATAAATAAGAGGAACAGAAACTCAGACCTGCAGGATAATAGAAGGCATCAAACACACATAAAATTGCACTCCCGCCAGGAGTCCGAGGGAAAGAAAGACACGTTACTTACACAGGAACAGAGCAACAGCAGGCTTCATCAGAAGTCGTGTGTGCCAAAAGACAACAGGACAGCATCTTGCAAATGGTGACAGCAACGTACTAACCTAGAATTCTCTCTCCACCAAAAATATCTTCTAAAACTAAAGGCCAAATAAAAATGTATTCAGACAAAACCCAAGAATGTCACCATGAGACCTGCACTCCCAAGAAATGCCCAAGGGAGATCTTCGGGCAAAGGGGAAATGATACTGAGTGAGACCCTGGGTCTACAACAGGGCGAAGAGCGCAGGAGACAGTAAGCAGGTGGACGAGGAGACTTCTCCTCATTCATTAACTCGGGGGAGGGACAACCGGCTGCCCAAAGCAAACGTAAAACACGCAGCGTCCAGTTCCTATTTGTTTTATATCCTCCTGCCCTGGGCAGGTAACCTGGAAGCCAGAGAGAGGATGCCTGTCGGCACAGGACGAGGTGGCTTCGGCTGTGTGCTGTGGTAGGGTGCCGCCCGGGCACGGGCGAAGCCTATGGAGAATGCAGGCAGTGCAGGTCCGGCCCTCAAAGCGCTTGCATTTCCAAAACGAATTTATAACTTGGCCAAAGGCACTCAAGGTCACACGAAGGCATAACGCCCTGAGGAGGCCTATGTTTCATCATTGATGTCTGTCTGGAAACGCCTCCCAAGGAAGGGAGCAGGAGAAAAGAGACCCCAAGCAGCTAGTGTTGAGTTTTTTTTAAAAACTGAGGTCTAAGAGTCCCAATCAGTCTTTTTATGTACATCCTTTGGAAATAAAATCTAGCAGGCTTACTTATCGGGTTTTGTTCCCCCTAACCGGATCAGAAGCAACTAAATACAGGAGGGGTGAGAAGGGGTTTTTGGGTGGTGAGCACAGTGATGTTAATGACAAGTGACAGCTGAGAGCCTGACAGCTCTATAGAAGGTAACAAAAGCAAACACAGGACTAGAAAGCCCCCCACACCCAAGTGCTCTGAACCCCGGCGTCAGCACAGCGGTGGGACCACAGCATCACAGCCTAGCAGTGCAAGAGCAGGTGTCCCGAGCTGCGAGCCTGTGCCATCAAGGTCCCACTATCTTCATGTGGCGCAAGTACTAACAAGAAAAGTAACGCAGACGTTCTACTGGGATCAGCAATCGGGGGCAAAGGGAAAAGAAGGTCTTCATTTCCCAGATCAGCAGCTGGACATGCGGCTTTGCACTTAGAGATACTTCACCTGGAAAGGTGTTTCAAGGATAAAAGCCAACTGGGCCTATTATTTGAAAACTAACACAAAGTAAGTTTACCCTGTACTTTCTAGAGCTTTGAACACCGAGAAATGAACATCAAATTAAAAAGGAGGTTAGGCCCTCTGAAAAGTACCAATTTCAATGAACTAGGAAAGTCTCTTATGTAGAACATGTTCCTCCTCAGCTGGACAGAGAAGCCGTATTTGTGTCTGTGTCTGGCTGTGGTTACAGAGCGGATCCACTCTGGACGCAGCCCCAGAGCAGGACCCTCCTGTCCCCCGTGCCGACGGAGTACGTTCTCAACGCCGCCACCCACACCGTGCTCCACTTCTTGCTTAAAGCCCTTCTCTTTAGGGCTTCAGCTAAGCAGACAAATGTTAGGATATAACCTTTTTTTTCTACCTTTAAGACAAAAATGTGTGAAAATGAGTATTTTTAGCTTTGCTGGCTTGTGTCACCTACTTCAGTTTGAAATTTTTTCACACTGTGTGACAACATACGTTACACAGAAACTGGTCTCCCTGAGCCCAAAGGAATTACGAACTGATTCCATCTCCAGCCTCCACTGCAAAGACTGTCCCCTGAGGGTCACTGCTCTCACTGGACAGTCTTCAGTAGAAACCCAGAACAGGCTAAGTGGGTCTTTGGTTCCCAGCCTTCTAATCCTTCCTGTCACCTGGGCTACATCCCTGCACCCCCCCCCCTTTTTTTGCAGCACTGGGACAAGATATTTTCAAATGATTCGTCAAGTCCCTGCAGAGTTCATCTAACTCTCGGCCACTGCCGCCCCGGCAGCCCAGTCAGCAGGCACGGCGGAGAGGAAGAGAAAGACAGCATGCCGACAAGGGCTACTGGCACAGAAGAGATTTTCAAACACAGAAGAGACACGACCCTTTGAAGAAACCAAAGGCCAGAGAACAAACAGTCATCTGTGTGCCCAAAAAGGAAACCAGATTTCTGAACATGTCTGTGAACTTGTCTTGCGTGAATCTTGAACTGTGTCTAGGGGCTGGGTGGAGGGTGTCCGTGGCCGGCCTGGAGGGCAGCAGCAGTGCCACGTGCCTCCGTGGACTCAGGCTCTGAAATCCCTGAGGAGGCCCACGTAGAGCCCCAGCTGCCTCAGAACTGAACTTTAATCGAGCTGAATAGGGAAAGAGATCAAGCGGTGAGCCACACACCGATTTGGTGGGTCAAATACGATCAGAAAGACTATTTATTACATGTACCACTGTGACTAGAGGCTTGGGTACAGGAGTGGTGGAGAAACTGTCAGTCTAAAGACAAGACTTCAAGTTTAGTGTCTGGACCCTGGAATTGGAAGCTTTGGATTACACTGCCCATTTAGAAAACGTACACGCTCATCTAGGACAACAAACAAAATGTCACCGAAACTAAGAAGTGTCTGTTCCATTATCCGTCTGCCGGGAAGACTAGAACCTATACCACAAAGCTGTTTCATCTTCTCTCCAGAGGCGGGCTTGGACTACTGGAAGCCCAACGGGGAGGAACGTCTTATTTTCTAAAGCGAAGACACCTAACTCTCTGTTCCACTGAATCAGGGTCACTTTGTGGAAGCTCATATTCCCGACAGGCTTGAATTTTCACCCACTCCCTTGTCACGGAAATTCTCCTCCAAGGGAGTAAGAAATGTGGCAGCCTAGTAACTAGAATATAATTAGCATTCCCAGAAGAGGCTACACAGAGACCTGATAATAAGCCCAGAAGCTGGCTGCTTTTGTAAATATCCCAACATCTCTTCCTTCTAGATCTTTCACAGATCCAAGGCTTTGCTTTGGGCGGTCTTGCTCGATGTGGCCAACACGGTCCTATGTTACTCTGAGTTCTCACCCAGCGCCAGCCAGGAAGAGCCAGCACGCCCTTCTCCATGCTGCACGGCCGTCAGGGTCTCTCACCCCATCTCACCTGGATACCGGCGATGTGCCAAAGTGCATGCCAGGCCCTGTGCTCGCTGCTCTGCATATCCTCATCAAATCCCCCTGACGACTCGCAGAGGGAAGTCCCATCATCACTCCACTCTTGAAGGTGAAAAAACTTAAAGCGTCTAGGTATAATGGGCCCAAAGTCACATGGCTAACTAGAAGGAGGAATAAGCCCATGTCTATCTGACTCAAAATCCTATGATCGAAGTCACCATAATAAATGACCATCAACCCCCCCCCCAAAAAGCAATTCATATAAACTGGCCACTTAATATGCACTGAGCACTGTGCCAAGTACTTTCTGTGCATTATTTTAATTCTTCTAACAGATGTTCGCTTACTTAAAAAAGTTATTCACTTAAGATCATTTCTTAAACACAGATTCACTAATATCTCTTACAAATATCCACATAAAAATCCTCAACAAAGTACTAGGCAAACCAAATCCAGCAACACACAAAGAATGATCAGCATAGCCAAGTGGAATATATCTCAGGAATGTACTGTTACAAAAGTCCATCAATTTAACACATTGTGCTAATGGAATAAAAGACAGAACAACATGCTCAGTAGATGCAGTGAAGTATTTGACAATAACCAAAATGAAACACTTCCACGCTAAAAACACAACAAAGATTGGAGGGTAAATCATACAAAACACGCTATTAACATTGTATCTAACGGCAGAAGACTACTTTATCCCTAAGATCAGGAACAAGACAAGGCCTGCTCTTGTCACTTTTATTCAACACTGTCCTAAAGGTGCTAGCCAGGGCAATCAACAGAGAGAAAAAAAAACCTCAAGATTACATAGGAAGAACTAAAACTATCTCAATTCACAGATGACATCTGTTTTAATTTTTTTTTAATTTTTTAAAATTTATTTTTGAGAGACAGTGAGAGACATAGTGTGAACAGGGGAGGGGCAGAGAAAGAGGAAGACACGGAATCGGAAGCAGGTTCCAGGCTCTGAGCTGTCAGCACAGAGCCCAACATAGTCCTCGAACCCTCGAACCATGAGATCATGACCTGAGCCGAAGTCAGACACTTAACCGACTGAGACCCCCGAGGCATCCCGTGCCCCCGAGATGACATGATCTTGTAGACAGAGAGTTCTAAAAAGGTGCCTGCCTGGATGGCTCAGACAGTTGAGTGTCCAACCCCAGTCATGATCCCAGGGTCCTGGAATTAAACCCCATGTTGGGCTCCATGTGGAGGATGGAACTTGCTTAAGAGTCTCTCTCTCCCCCCTCCTCTTCCACTGTCCCTCACTCGCATGGTGTTTCTCTACAAATGAAAAAAATTTTTAAAAGAAAGCTTTAAAGAATTCATTAAAAAAAACTATTAGAACAAATAAGTTCAGCAGTGGCAGGATACAAGACCAATACAGAAAAATGAATTGTATTTCTATACATCAGCAATGAATGATCCAAAAATGAAATAAAATAATTCAAATGAAAATAGCAACCAGACATGTAGGCTGGAAACTACGTAACGTTGTTAAGAGAAATTAAAGATCTAATAAATGAAAAGACATCCCATGTTCACAGATCAGAAGATTTATAAAATTTACTGTGCTCATTATCCAGACTATAGTTCTTGCCCATTTGTCTTCACAAGCTTTTAATTTAAGCAAAGTTGGATGATGCCTAGCGAGGCACAAAAGTGTAAGCCACACTGTCTGAACTGGGTAGCAGAGCAAAAGACTGCTTTCCTTCACAGTTTCTACATTCCCCTCCCTTCAGAATATGGCGAGTGAGGTATGTGCATCCTCCAAGTCCAGTTAATATGTCTCAGTATTAAATAGGATCAGTCCTTTAATAATGCTCTCTGAAAACACCCTTCAACATCCATATCCTGAATCAAAAATTCCATTCCTCTCCACTATTAATAGTTAAGAAATGCTTTTGTCAGAGCACAAGGGATATAAACGTGAACCTGACTGCAGACGTTGGCCTAATTCACAGTACAAGATGCAAATGAAATGGGGCGCCCGAGTGGCTCATCAATTAAGCATCCAAATCTTGGTTTCGGCTCAGGTCATCATCTCGAAGTTTGTGAGTTGGAGCCCTGTGATGGGCTCTGTGCTGACAGTGTGGAGCCTTCTTGAAGTTCCTTTTCTCTCTCTCTCTCTCTCTCTCCCCCCACCCCTCCCCCACTGGCACTCTCTAAATAAATAAATAAACAGGCAAACATTAAAAAAATGGAAATGGCATACTGGAAGCTACAGGGGTCCTACCAAGGGCCACCTCTGCCCTCTGGCACCAGTAATCCCCTCTCTACCGCACAGGAGAACCTGAAACACGATCAAGCTTTACAGCAAGGGATCATTTTCTACCCCTTCGGCCAAGAACTTTCTGCCAGAAAGCAAGGCTCGCTTTTAAGTCCATCTCAGCCATAACACCTCTAATGCAGATAAAATGAAAACAGACAGGATGAAGAGGCACAAATTTGTTGCATTTTACTACTCCTTTACAAAGGGAGCTTTAAGGGGGAAAAGTGAGGAGGAGACAGGCAAAGAAAACACCATCGAAACCGGAGCGGGGAAAAGAACATAAGGAGGTCATGAGGCAACCCTGTTCCTTAGAGGCCCTGGCAGAAGCGAACGTTCACACGGTGGAAGAAGTGACAAGTGCCTTCCACAGACGCAGATCTAGGCTCCTTTCCTCTCTGGGTCTCAGACGGAAAGGGTTCTGGTCACTGCCCTCCGGCTTAAGCGCAGGTAGCGATGAGCAGGGGAGAGACGCAGGCATAGGGACAACAGGGAGGCCCAAGGTGGACTTTGTGGGAGAGGAAAGGCCCAGTGGGCACTGAGCCTGTCTGAAGGCGGGGCTGTCACACAGGTCTGCACTCTCATTAAGACCAAATTCAGGGTCTACAAAGAAAATGGACACATGCTCCTGTTTTGCCATCTGGGAGAAAAGGGATAATAATACTGCCTACAGGGAGCATCCAGAGTGCTGTCTGCCCAATAACAACCCCTTCTTGTACTGACGGTACACCGCCATCTTGTATAGAAGGTGACGTGACCTCCCTTCTCCCGTCTCCTCAGAGTGCCCTCGCCCCTGCCTCAGGGAGCAGGCAGCACCCAGGCCTGGCCAAAGCTTTAGGGCTCTGCCCGGGCCTTCCCAGTGATGGATTCCAGAGCCTCCCTCTCCCGGACGGGGGGCTGTGGAGATGCAAGCCCAGAGGTGCCGGGGCCAACGGAATGGAGGAAGCCAGGAAGCGTGAAGCAGACCAGAAGAAAGCAGGGCAAGAGGCGGAAGGAGCGCAGGGAGGGCACCTCCAAGCCTGTGCCCAGAAGCCACGGCCTGCCCGGAGCACGCCCCGTCGCACGAGCCGGCTGGCCCTCCTGTCCACGCAGTCGGAGGGGGCTCGCTGCACCTGCCCTCACAGCCCACGGGGTCTCTGCGCCGGAGGAAAGGCCCTCATGCCGTTCAGACAATACGTGAAGACAGAAAAACCACGGGCACGTGACAAAAGGCTGCTGTTTAGGCCGTCATCATTTGTGTTATGCTGGGAGTACAAAAAGTAAGCCCTTCAAAAATATGTGGATGGGGCTGAAGAATTAGGAATAGATTTTTAAATTTACTGATTTACAAAGGGAATCTCTACACTCAGCGTGGGGCATAAACTCATGACCGTGAGATCAAGAGTCACCTGCTCTTCCAACTGAGCCAGCCAGGTGCCCCAGGAAAAGATTTCTTTTCTATGCTATTCAAGGCATACAACAATTCAGATTACACAGCAGAAGGAACTGTATGGGCATTTCTGAGAAAGGGAAGGCTCAACCAAACCGCCTTCTCTAGAGCTCACTCCAAAAAAAATCCATCGGCCCCCTCGTCAATATGCCTTGGGGGGATGGTCTCAACAATAGTCTTCTCAGGGCCACAGGAAAGAAATTTGGCATTTATAAAAAAGAGAAAAAAAGCTAATTAGGGATATGCTTCCATAGAGTGGTATCAAGTTTAAAAAATCTCCCTAAGTCATCTACAGCCTCTCTGTGACTTAGAAGTTCAAATCCAGGGCACAGGGTCAGGCAAGAGGTGGTTTGGTCTCAAAGTAATCCCTTTGTCACTTCTAGAATAAAGCTGGACGGATGCCCAGAAGCGTCGGCCTCCTCCCGCTGGAGGCCACTGGAGAGGATGCCTCCCTGGACACGGAGAGCACAGCAAGCGCGTTCTCCTTCCCTCCCCTGTCAACAGTCATCAAGCACAACCGTGTGCCAAGGGCTCTGCTGGGAGCAGAGACACAGAAAGAAGTCGCCGTTCTCACGCTGGAGCTCTTGGGCCAGCATGGGGAATGCGCATCTACCACTAGCAGCCGGGATGCTTTGGTGTGAGGTTTGGCGAAAGGTACACACGGGACATGCCACATGGACAGAGAACAGGAGCAAACAGAACACAACCAAATACACTCAGAAAGGATCCACTGTGCCCTCCTACGAACTGCTACATGACTCACGCTATTATCCGTGTCCAACACTGATGGCTGAACACTGACTTCGGATGAGAGAGGTTTTAAGTGTGCACACATCGGACGTAGCTCAGGAACACCCTGGGCTACGAGCTGAGTGAATATCCAGTGAGGAAGAACAAATTCCAGAGACGACTCCTGGGCCAATGTAGGCCAGGCATGGAATTCCTGACAGCAATCATCAAACACCTGGCCGGCTGCTTTCTGCACACACAGGGAGGGGTTCAGAAGCCCCACGACTCTGGGACTGTCCCCATGTTGGGCAACTCGGAGCAGAGGATTGAACCCAGCAGTTAGGGTTATTAGAAGTTAGAAGTTAGCATTAGAAGTCAGCACCTCTTGACTAATCTGAAAGCCCAATTTAAACAAAACCCTGTTAATATGATACCTCTTCCAGAGAAAAGAACCTGTAACAACACAGCAATCATCAGGTACAGACCAACCTTGAGGAAGAGTGTCTCCAAACACACCTCAGGAAGACTGTAAACTCACCCTGAACCAAACCAGAAGAAGGGAACACAAAGAGGCTGCTGCTCTAACATCCCAAGCATCAAAGACACCGCCAGAGGGAACGGGGGGAAGGTGGGAATCGCCATCCTCACTGCTGAACAGCGAGCCACTGCGCTCTGTGAACGCTTGACCGACTCCATATTAACGTCTCCGGGTGAACCACAGGGACTCTCCGGCAGACTGAAAACCTGGTCTTACATGGCTGTTAAGTGCCATCATTCCCAGACATCTGTGTGTTAGTGCCTTCCACTCTGGAAAGGTCCAGGGCTCAGACAAAAGCAGAACGAGCCATTCCCCAGCAAGCTGCCCCTGCCGCTGCCATCTGCCGGGTCCTCAGAGCCGGGACCACCTTTTGCTCCTCCACTAGTCACCTAACCCAGAGTCTGCTGGCTGGAGGAGGAGAAGGAGGGGCCAGGAGGCTTAAACAAGTGGTCCTTCACAGAACTCTCTCCTCTAGATGTCAAAGGTGTTCTGGGAAAACTCCTCACGCCTAATCAGTTCACTACTGGCTCTTATACTTTCTGACCACAAACTTTTAGTCACTTTTCTCCTCGGAAACAAGGTTATCAAAATCTATACCATATCCTATGAAACACTGATCAGTCAAGCTCAGGAGAGCTCAAAAAGAGATTCTAAAAAAATTAACCACTGTAGTGAAGAAATAATTATTCTCTTGTTTTAAGAAAGAGATATCTCTCCTGGCAAGTAGCTCTAAATAAATGCATTAAGAGTTTGGGTCTGTTTTATTTTCTCCAATCATTACTGCTTCTTTGTTTCTTTAGTCCAACATTCATTCAAGTCTAAACAATTCTAGTCTTATAATCTGGAAAGTCTGAAGTCATATATTACAGTTGGTGGTTTCCTAAGTCCATAAAATATATGGCTTTTTGGATAACTGCAACACACACGCTTCAAACAAATCTACTGCTAAGGGAGTACTGTCTTATTAAGCCTGCTCCAATAGCTACCTGGAGTTCACAGTTGCTATAATTTTTACATAATTACAAAGCAAAAAGTAATATAAAGCAAGAATAACTTGTTTCAAAATTTCAAAGTACTTAGCTTTCTAAAATTCTTTTAATTACATTTGGGTGGCGTGACTGCAAATCGCACTCTGGTCTGCTGCTATTTGTCTAGAGAATGATGCAGATTGAGCATCTGCCAGCTAAGAGCTTCTAAGACATTCTGACCCATGGCCATGTGCAGAGGCCACACAACTACGGGCTCAAAACAGGAAACGAGCAAAGAAAAGCTTGGGGAGGTATCAGTAACACAGGAGGTTGGGAGCAAGTGTATTTCTAAAGGGAAAAAGTGCAGGAAAGTAGTTATACCACATAAGGTACATGATATCCGCAAAGAGATTTTATAAATTACAGGAATATTACTCAAGTTATTTGATATCTGTCTCTTCACACTGATCGTTTGCTTATCTTCTAGTCCTACGAGTAAGGTCAACTGAGTGTGCCACACTCCACACACACCTCCATTATCCTGGCCAAGTCTGAGGCCCACTCACCATTACCTTCAGCCCCCCACAGCTCTCCCCATGTAATAATCACATTGTCCAATTTATGCCAAGGAAGACCAGTATTTCACAGCCAATTTATGAGCACAGCCATCCTACACTCCCCTGTTGCCTTGCCAGACACACACACTACCTTGTGGGGCACTGGTGAGCACACCAGAGAGGGCTAGAGTCCTGACCCCCATCACAGACCCTGAGTCCAGCTCAAAACCATGCACTGACCCAAGAGACTAGGATTCTCTTCCAGTAGAAAATAGCCTCTTAAAGGCAATAGGAGGGGAAAAGCAAAAGTTACATGAGGAAATGGTGGGGAGCAGGCAAGAAAAGAGGCAGAGAAGAAAGGGATAAAAACAGTGAAAAAACAACAGATTCTCTTTCTGAAGCTCTAAGTTCAGGAGCAAAGTATTAATTTGCTTGAAGAAAGAACAGCCGGCAATTTATAGAAGGAACAGAAGACTAGTTGCCACCTGTCTTGGATAACTACCTCCTCCCTTTGTCTATTCATTCAATAAAAGCATGAGGACCTACTGCCTTTCGGGCACTTGGCTGGGGCCTAGGAACACAGGAAGACGTTCATGTGTGCTAACTGCCACAGGGAACTTCCAGCACAGAGAGTGACTCTGTTGACACAAATATAACAACAAAACTGTGAAAAGGGGGATGCAGGAGAAGACTGGTGTCCTGGAACAGAGGAACAAAAAAGGCAGGGGATGGTGAGACATATTTTGGACAGGGTGGTTCAGGGAAGGCCAAATCACTCTGTAGGGCTTTTACCAAAGACATAAGGCTCATCCCCAGAGGCGAGGAGAGTTACTCAGGCACCTCCGTCATGGGCTGGGAATTCAAGAGTAGGAGTGGGGGCAAGGGTAGGAGGAAATTCCAATTTACTACGAACAATGAAGCAAAAGAATGCCTTTGATGAGGCACCAGGGTTGATGTCATTCTTTCATCAGGAAAAGGGGCCCTACCATGAAGTTACTCTTCCTCTTTGAAAAGGTGCCACGAATTCATGACCCTTGTGTCCAGCCTCAAGGCCACCAACATATGCAGGCGGTGGCTCCGTGGCTTAGTATTAAGGCCTGACCTGCAGATAACTGAATATAGTATGAAGCATGGTTTTCATTTATGGACAAATAAGCCCAAGGAGCAGCTAGAAATGAATTTTAGGATAGAAAAGAGGGCCTTTCAATTGTGTTTTTTCCCAACTTCATATTTTAAAAAAATCAAATGTATATGCCTATTCAACCTTGAACCTGGTTATAAGAAGAATCCATGAAGCCCATTCTAACTACATTACAAGACCTTTTCATCTGCCTTGATTGATCAATCCTCATAATTACAAAAGTCATTGGGTAGATCTGTTCTCAATGACGGGGCATCGGGCCAGATGGGACCCTATACCTAAGCAGTCTCGTGGATTGTGGCTGGGTTACCAGGCCACCTCGCTCCTGTGTGGGTGGATCCTGGGAGCAGCCTCTTTGCACATACACCAGGGGGGACAGACCAGTAAGAGCTTCCTGACCGCCATGCTCTCCTCACTCATGCTCAAATAAATGTTCTGGCATTTCTGGGGGTAAATCAATTAGTGTGCAGTCTCGCGAAGGAATTGAAACAATAATTGGGAGTTCAATCTTCTACCCAAGACTGTAAACCTGGGAGGCAGCATGGAGAGTGGGGAAACATACAGAGACTCAAAACCACTCTCTAAACTTCAAAAGTCCTGGCGAGATCTCTCAGTCCAAACAAGTCCCTGGACTTCTCTGAGCCTGTCTCCCATCTGCACAATGAGGATCACCCATATAACTTTTATCTGTGATTTAGGAAATGTGTTTTAAACTCTCACACTGTGCCCTGTCCTGAGCGGGATGCTGACAAGTCAGGGAACAGGGACAAGCCTCCTCCCGACTCTGAGCTGACAGCCAGGCAGCGTGGGGAGCCTTCGGAAAGTAAAATCCCAGACGCTCTGGGTGTCCAGAGAAGGCCTTCCTGGGGAAGCATACACATCAGGAAAAATGGTGCCTGCAGACTGACACGGAAGCGGGGGGATGAGTGAAGTGCAGTGCAGGAGGCTCACTGTATCTGCAGACTGTGAACCAAGAAAGGCCGGCAGCTGGAAGGACTAGCACAGCTCCAGCACTGGACACAGATGTGCCTACCAGGACCTGGCCCCTGTTAGTAATAATAACTGTAGTAACAGCCCCAAACTTCTGTGTGGTAATAAGTTAGGGAAAAGTACGCCATCTAAACTGTTACTTATGTCTCACAAAAGTACTCAAAAGGTACAGTGCAGTCGTTTATTTTAAGTGAACACACTCAGACTTAGTTACTCTCTCACAGGAAAGGGGGAGTTGTAAGCAACTCTAAGAGCTGTGAACAAAGTCTGGATGTTGGTGATGAAAGTGAAAATGAACATTTACAAATCAACAACTAGTATTTATTTCAACACCTTAGAAAATCTCTAGTGTCTCAGAGATTCTTCTCTCCTTTGAACAACAGTTATTTCCTTTGCCCTTGAACTTGCCCTGAAAGGGCAATATACGAAGTAAGTGCCAGATAGTAGATCTGCCTGTTGCATTCTTACAAAATGTCATATTAATTATCACTGTGCCAATTGCGCCCCAATTCTTTATGAGCAAAGGTACAAAAGTGAGTCATCTGGGAAAATTTAGAGCCAGATTTGGAGAAATTTCGCAGCACGATGTGACTGCCCCAGGAGCTATTTGCACCTCTTGTGCAAGAACCCTGCAAATCAACCATTCCCTGCTCTAATGACTGCATTCTCAAGAACACAACAGAGGCAAATAACACTATTTCTGCATAAGAAGGCAGAGAAAGAAAATGATGGTGGAGAATAAACACATCCTAGCCTTACTCTGAATACCAGCCCCATGTCTACTCCAACATACAAGCCCACCTGAATCAAATCCACGTACAAATCAAAATTCTAACTTCAAAATGTCCAAAACCATAATTATCTCCCTACCCCCAAAACCCATGACCCTGCAAGTTCCCCCTCCGGCTGGTCCTACTGCCTCCATTCACTGGGTCGACCACAACAGAACACCTAGTTCTACCCAGCATTTCCTCTGCCCTCCCCATCTCCCACTGAGTCCTCCCCACCTACCACCCACATAGTCCCCAAGTGTGGCCAGGGCTGCCTCTAATCATCTCAAACCGCACTCCCCTCTCTGGTCCCACTGAGGCTGTCCCAATTCGGGTCTTCCTCATCTCTTAGGTGGATTTCTGTTGCCGAAAGAGTCCTCTAATTGGTCTGCCTCTGATTTTATTATTTTAATAAATAGCATTAGGTGTTTTTAACGTTTTTTATTTATTTTTGAAAGAAAGCATGAGCAGGGGAGGGTCAGAGAGAGAGGGAGGCAGAATCTGAAGACAGGCTCCAGGCTCTGAGCTAGCTGTCAGCACAGAGCCCAGCGGGGGCTGGAACCCATGAACCATGAGATCATGACCTGGGCCCAAGCTGGATGCTTAACCAATTGAGCCACTCAGGCGCCCCAACATTAGATGTTTTAAATACACAGAACCTTAAAAACATAATAAAAGCAATAATTCCACTGCCCAACTAAGTTATGTAACCTTTTTCAGAGAACAGTATTATGCCTGCATAAGCATGGTTAAATAATTCAAATATCACCAGAAGAAAACAGAATTAAGAACAAAAAGCTTTCTCTTCCAACCCCTTCACTTGTTTCTGGATTTTTTGTTTTGTATTTTGAGAGAGAGAGAGACAGAGACAGAGACAGAGAAAGACAGAGAGAGAGAACACAGGGCAGGTACAGAGGGAGAGAATCTTAACCAGGCTCCATGCTCATCACAGAGCCCAACGTGGGGCTCAATCGCATAACTCTGGGATCATGACCCAAGCCAAAATTAAGAGTTGGACACTTAACTGACAGCGACTCAGGCACCCCTGGGTTTCTCGTTTTTAATAAAGCTTTTATTTTGGAATGGTATCAGAGTTACCGAAAAGTTGTGAAAACCGTACAGAGAGGTCCCAATACCCCACGCTCAATCCCCCTATGATTAACACCTAACTTTAGTGTATTTATAATTAATGCATCAATACTGATTCATTATTAGTAACTCAAGCCCATAGTTTATTCCGAGTTCTTACTTTTCCCCCATGTCCTTTATCTGTTCTGGATCCGACCCAGGGTCCCACACTACAGTTAGCCATGTGTCCCCGGGCCCCTGTAGGTTACCACAGTTTCTTCGACCTCCCGTGGTTTACATGACCTTGACAGTTTTGAGGAGTACTGGTTCTGTAGCTGATAGCGAATCCCTCAATCTGGGTTTGCCTGAGGTTTCTGTCACGTTTAGACACAGCTTATGGGTTTGAGGAAGAGACCACAGAGGTAAAATACCATCCCTATCCTGTTGAATCCAAGTGCATGCTCTCAGCCAGCCTTCCGGTATGGACCCCGAGCACCTGGCCGAGGCGGTGCTGGCCAGTTTCTCCACCGCCAGGTGCCCCTTTTCCCCCTGTCCACACTGTGCTCTCTGGACGTGCCTGTGCATGTCACACTCTGAGCAGGAAGTAGGCTTTCCTCCTCTAGGGTGGAGGGGCTACATGGATGAAACAGGGTGATTCTGCGGAGGAGATTTTCCTCTTCTCTTCCGTTTACCTATTTATCCAAACATTCATTTTTATCACTACGGACTCACTTCATACTGTAAATTATTACCCAATACTACATTGTTTGCTTGCTCAGTGTTCCAGCTGTGGCCACTAGAAATCTTTCCGTTGACGCCTGGGTCCTTCTGTCATAACCCCATCATCGTTCTACTTGTGCTTTTTGAGCACTTTCTCACTTCCCGGTACTGCAACACCCAAGAGGGTCACTGTGCATGGCACCTGCTCCGGCCCGAGACTCTGCCATCTCCCGAAGAGCCCTAGTGGTGGTAGAACCCAAGACCTGGGCGCTGGATGGCACCTTCCTTTAGACAGATGATTTTACACCTGATTATACACCTGATTCTACATCTTGTTCTGCTTCAGAGAGTTTTCCCTATCTATGCAAAAAGATCAACCATATCATTTTAAACCTAAATCCAACTTCTATCTCCCACCAGATCACAGGAGGCTGCCCCAGTGGACAGTGTTCATGGGCCAGGTCCTGCCCCAAGCTGCCTATGGGCCTCTCTCTTTCTCATCCCACCACTGCCGGAATTGTCACTCTCCCCAGCTCGCACGTGACAAAATCGAGGCTGACACACAGGGGGCCTGACCCAGGTCACACTGCTCAGATGCAGCGGTCACACTTGGTCTGAGGGACTCCAGTGTCCACAGGCTTCCTCATTCCCACCCCAAAGTCCCTTGTGCACTTACAGTCCAGTCACCCAAACCAGCAGTCCCCAGAGCCATTTAAAGGACCGGTGACACTTTTTGATGATTCACGCTATTCTGCACCAAACTGCAAACTACAGGGAAAAACCTATAAACTCCTCATAGAGCTTAATTTTTCTCACTTAAAGAACTACCCTTTTCCTAAATTACATTTATTTCTCTACTAGTGTGACTGCCCTGATTTTAGGAAATACCACAAGTTTAAAAGTGTTGGCTTAAATCCGGTTGTTATATTTGGCAGTGTTAAAACTGGTCACCCTGTATTCGTCTCTCCCCCCACAAGCCAATTTTTAAAATTTAACTCTGAGCAAGCAGTAAATGGCCTATACTGAAAATCGCAGTTTCTCGGCTTGGCATTCAAGGCACTTGTCCATCTTCTCCTGCATCTCCCCCCACCCCCAGCATACCAAACTACTTTGAAACACAAACGCATCACGTTCACAGTATAATTTCATTTCCCAGAATTACCTCCCTCACCCCCTGACTGGGCAAACAGCCGACTAGGAGCACTAGGAGCACCGCATCTCGGAGGCATCTAAGACTGCCTGCTTTAAAATCTCCTTGAGCGCTTTGATTTCCTAAGACAACTATTGCAAATTGTACAATTTGAGAATCAAAGGAAAAAACAAAGCCGACGCTAAGTCCTGATAGCAGGAAGGAAGCACTGAGCCGGCCAGGAGGAAGAGGTCGAAGAAGGCCAAACTCTGAGCTCTGCTGTCCACCCACCACCAAGCCAGCTAGAGCCAACCCCAGAGCTCAGGCGTCCAAGCCGGAAAGCCAGCCCGCCTAGTACTTGCTAGGGAGCTGCTCGATGATCATAAAAACCACCAAGAAACCTTCAGGAAAGTGCTCTGAAAATACTAGCATACTCTTCACACCATGGTGGTAAAATGCTGGTACTGTTTTGCACACTGTTAATGGGCCCTTTATCATTCGTGGATCAAAGGAAATTTCAAACAAGCCACAGCTCAGGGAAGCAGCTTGTAGTCAGTCCTTCCTTCCTACAGCATTTGCACTTCCTGAGGGTCAAAGTTACCAATCCTGCAACAAGAAGCAGGCAACTTGAACTATCAAGTGAAAGAACAATCTTATTTTAATCTCAGATCCACAGGCTTTCTCCACAGCCTTTCATGTAACACAGTCAAATCCCATCCCGTCATTATTTTGCCCTGTTAAAAAAATAATCCAAAATACAACGTCCTAACATAAATGCTACTTGCAAGAGACCCACTTTCAAATCCTCAAATGAAGGGATCTAGAAAAAGTCACTTCAGAACATGAATTATTTAACTCTCCTGTGCAGGTATTGATTTCCCACAGCGGCTTAACCCGAATAAGAGTACTATAATGAGGGACAAAATAAAAAGGAACACCAGCCCTGTATACTTTAAATTCTCAATTTTAAGATATAACAAGCAGAAATGCGGCATCTGCCAACACGACCATTTTCAACAAACCTAATCAAATTTAGCTTCAGACAGACAGACGTACACACGCGCCCACTGGACGTGCGCCAGCCTCCCCACAGTGGGTGGCACACAAACGCCTGTTATCATGCCCAGTTTTACTGTGTTAAGACCTATTTCGGTTGAAGGGTTCAGAAATATCCTTCAGACCCAACACGTTAAAAGTTTGCCAGGAAGACCATCGCCAGGAAGGCTGGCCAGCGTTCAGACTGTTCGTATCACATAAATTACACTTTTTCAAACACAAATCCATGCACACAGACTTCTCTCAAGATCATTTCAATGCTGCCACGACCTGGGTAAGACCTCTGTGCAAAGACTGAAAGCTAGTAAGACTTTAGTAAAACAATTCTTCTATAGTTTTTCAGTTCTTTTTCTGCATTTTAAAATGCCAGTCTTTAACAGGAAAGGAAAAATCTGAAACAAATGATTCTCAAGACAGAGGCGGCATCTCTGCGCTACCGGGAGTTCTATGTGCTTCTCCATCCACTGCTGAAAATTCTTAAGAAATGTCTGGCCAGCAGATTCCTTTCAAGACAGAGCTTATACTCAGTGACGAATGTCTTGTAATTACAAAATAATTTATTTTCATAACCCATTTAGTGTGAATATAAGAGGTGCAATAAAAATTTAAAGCACATGAAATAAACAGAGGCTGATAAAACTTATCTACCCTTGCCCCTCGAGGCTCTCTCCTAGCTCTTGAGGGTCAACATTAAGGTTGATACATCGTTAAGTTTCACAATTGCTTCCCTGCCCATATGCAAATACAGCGCTTCTTGTTCCTGAGTCTCACCTGCAAATCTGTAGTTATCAAGAAAACTATAAAATATCTTAAATATGTTATTTACTTCCTAGTAAAGCAGCGGTAATAATTACAAATGCATTTCAAAATATATTAGAATAGCCTACCTTTCCCAGTAGTCATGACCGTCAGGGATCTTGGTACAATAAATACAAACACTGCTCTGAAACCTATACCTACTCACAGCAACTTAAGCATCAGCCAACTCTCCACCCACACGACTTCAGTGTGATGATCTCCACCAATGGCAACTGCCACCCTGTTCCAAAATAAAAGCCTGGACTATATGTAAGTGATTATTTTAAAAGGGGGCTGGCGTAGGAGGTAAACCTTCTCCATCTGACTTTACTTATGTGGAAAAGCTTTCTTTAAAACTGATATCAAAAATTTATCTAAATTTTCCTTTGAAAAACACAGGGAAGAATATTCCTAACATAAACCTTAAGTAAGAATAATGTCAAAAAGCAATCTTACTTCCAGAGTATGAAGCAAGCTGTCAGATGCAGCAGAATAAGCTACGTGAACTGGTATCAGGAAGTCTCTTCCAGGCTCTTTTAGGTGGGTCTTGTCACCTAAGAGCACAGCATACTTGCTAGTCTTGTAACACATGATCCCTGGACCTATGACTATGGAAACACTTTCCTAAGATAGATACTAAACCAGAATCCCAAACTTTGTAATACACGGAGTCTAATAAACAGGCAGGCAAGAGGATTGGAACCCATTCCCAGCACCTGATCCACTTATTCACAGTCACTGTTTTTAAAGGCTACACAAGATAATAATGGCTTGGCCTCTTAATAAAGAAGACACTCAGTTCACCTTCAAATGAAAGCTTTGTCCTGGCTATGCTGGGCAACAATTCAACTCTTACCTAACAACTCAACACTGGTCTATTCACTTTCAGATTTGCACAGGGATTTCTCATTTCCAACAGCTTAGAAATGATATCGAACATTTTGCAAATTATACATTTTCTTTAGTGAAAAAAAACATAAAGCAGGATGCATGCGACAGCAAAACGGTGCCTTGGGTATGTGCGTATATAAGAGCTGATGATTTTATGATCAATTGTTATTTGGTTTACAGTTTGTTAGCAATCAATATTTTGTCTCTTTCTCTTGCTGCAGATTATTATGGAATTGCCACGGATTTAGCCAGCACAGTATTTTCATTCTTTCCTCATAAACATGTCAGCTTTGCTCAAGAAACTCAAAAGCATGCACATTTTTAACCAAATTAATGTCCATGGGCCTTGCTTCAATCAAATCCAATTAAAGATCATTAAGTAGCTGCAGATAAAGGACACTGACTAGTCTATAATTACTGGCTCTTTCATGCTTAAAATACAATTCTCCCATGAGCATAAGCACATCTGCATGATTAAGAGAAAAACTTACATGGAAAATAATTTGCTTTTTGAAATCCATGGGAGACAAAACTGTAATTTTTGCTTCAAGGGGTTTGCTAATTATATGGAGATGGAAAAAAAGAAAAAGAAACATCTATAAAACAACATATTTTTAACTCCCATACTCTTGCCATTCAAAGCTGAAAGACCTTCGGGTAACCTAGCAACGGAAAAGAATCCTACAAAGATGAAATGTTCTATTACAGATAGGACACTCCTTTCCAATTGCTACTCAGCTGCTTTTCCATTACTGTTTTAGTCCTAATTTTGCACTTAAAAAAATTAAGTCCATGGGTTTTACATAAACACACTCAATTACACATCTCAGAACAACCTAATTTTGAACATGTCAAGAAAGAGAATCCAAGATGAAACCCATCTCTTCCCTACAAGTACTGCTATTACATTAATAGCTTCTTTTACCTTAGCTCTAATCCAGAGTTTTTATTTCTTACTCAAAAGAGCATTACTATTCACAGGTAACAAAAAAAAGATGATACATTTCATCAACACTGAAATACCAAGAAAGTTAAAAAAAAAAAAAAACCCCAAGGAATGGGAAAAAATATCTGCAAATCATATATCTGGTAAGAGTCTTATATCCAGAATATACAAAAAAATTCTTAGAGCCCAGCAACAGAAAAGACAAATACCAATTTAAAATGGGCAAAGCACTGCAATCAAACAAGAAATAAAAGGCATCCATATTGGTAAGGAAGAAGTAATGCTGTCACTGTTTACAGACATGATACTATACATAGAAAACTCTAAAGACTCCTCCCAAAAAATTATGAGAACTTATAAGTGAATTTAGTAAAGTTGCAGGATACAAAATTAGTGTACAGAAATCTGTTGCACTTCCATACACCTACAACAAAGGAGCAGAAAATGAAATTTGAAAACAATTCCATTTATAATTATACTGAAAAGAAAAAAATACCTAGGAATAAAATTACAGAGGTGAGAGATCTGTACTCTGAAAACTATAAAACACTGTTAAAAGAAACTAAAGGGGTATCTGGCTGGATTGGTCAGAGGAGTATGTGACACTTGGTCTCAGGGTCACGGTTTGAACCTCACCAAAGAAAGACAGAAGGAAAGACAGAAAGGCAAGACAGACAGGCAGGAAAGAAGGAAGGAACTGAACACAAATGAAAAGATATACCATGCTCATGGACTGGAAGAATTAATATTGTTAAAATGTCCATTCTATCCAAAGCAATCTACAGATTCAATGTGACCCCTACCAAAATACCAATAGCATTTTTCACAAAATTATTATCTTAAATTTTGTATGGAACAACAAAAGACCCTAAATGCCAAAGCAATCTTGAGAAAGAAGAACAAAGCTGGAGGTACCACAATTCCAGAATTCAAGATATACTACAAAGCCATGATCATCAAAACAGCATGGTACTGGCATAAAAACTGACATATGGAATAGAATAGAGGGCCTAGAAATAAACTCATGTTTATATAATCAATTAATCTCTGACAAAGGAAGCAAGAAAAAAAATGGGGAAAAGACTGTCTTTTCAATAAATAATGTTGGGTAAACTTGGCAGCTCCTTCCAAAAAAAAACAAAAAACAAAAAAACTGGACTACGTTCTTACACCATACACAAAAATAAACTAAAAAAAGGATTAAGGAACTAAAGGTAAGACCTGAAACCCTAAAACTCGTGTAAAAAAAAAAGGCAGTAATTTCTCAGATATCAACCTTAGCAACACTTTTATTGGTTGTCTCCTTAAGCAAGAGAAACAAAGGCAAAAATAAACTATTAAGACTACATCAAAATAAAAAACTTTTGCACAATAAAGGAAACCACTGACAAAATGAAACAGCAATCTACTGAATAGGAGAAGATATTAGTTAATGCTATATCCAATAGTTAATATTCAACATATATGAAGAATTTATACAACTAAACACCAAAAAAATAGTCAATCCAATAAAAAAATATGGGCAGAGAACCCAAACAGCTGCTTTCCCAAAGACATACAGATGCCCAACAGATAATGAAAAGATGCTCAAAATCACTAATCATCAGGGAAATGCAAATCAAAACCACAATTATAATATCACCTTATACCTGTGATACAGATAGAATAAAAACGACAAGAAATAAGTGTTGGCAAATGTTGCAGAGAAAAAAGAACCCTTGTGCACTATTGATGGGAATGTAAGTTTGTGCGGTCACTATGGAAAACAATGTGGATGTTCCTCAAAAAATCAGAAATACCATACGATCCTAGAGTATTTACCGAGAGAAAACAAAAACACTAATTCAAAAAGATGTATGTGCCTATATGTTTACCTAAGCATTATTTACAATAGCCAAGATATGAAAGCAATCCAAATGTCCATTAAGAGATGAATGGTAAAGATGAGGTATGTGTGTGTGCACGTGCATGCATGCATATGTGTACACACACACACACACACACACACACACACACACACACAATGGAATAATACTCAGCCATAAAAAGGAATGAGATCTTGCTATCTATAACAATACAGATGGACCTAAATGGCATTATGCTAAGTGAAACAAGTCAGACAGAAAAAGACAAATATCATATTTTACTTACATGTGGAATCTAAAACACAAATGAACAAACAAATAAGGAATCAAAAAGCAGGAACAAAGCCATGAATACAGAGAACAAACTGATGGTTGCCAAGGAGACAGGGGTAGAAAAATAGCCAAAATGGGTGAAGGGGAATGGAATGTACAGGCTTCCAGTTTCGGGACGAGTAAGTGTCGGGGATGAAAGGCACAGCATAAGAAACACAGTTAGTGGCACATAAGGAACACAGTTAGTGGCACTGTAAAAAGCATCATATGAGGACAGATGGCGGCCACACCTGGGTGAGCACAGCATAACATACAGAGTTGTCAAATCACTATGCTGTGGATCCGAAACTAATGTAACATTGGGTTGAACAATACTTTCAATTAGAGAAAACAAATTCAAACAACCCTTAAGAAAAAAAAAAGGGGGGCAAAAGACTTCAACAGAGATTTTTCCAAGGAAGATCTACAAATGGCCAACAAGCATATGAAAAAATGCTCAGCACTGTCAGTCATTAGGGAAATGCACAATCAAAACCACAATGACAACACTTCATACCCACTAGGAAGACTATAATCAAAGAGACAGACAATTACAGGTATCAACTTAAATGTGAATAAATTACAACTCCCACACATTGTTGGTGGGAATGGAAATGGTGCACACTTAAACAATTATGTGCCAGTTAGGCAAAAAATTAAACGCAGAGTTACCATGTGACCCAGCAATTCCACAACAAGGAACTGAAAACACCTTCACATAAAAACTTTCAGACAAATATTCATAGTAGCATTCTTCACAAGAGTCACAAAGTGGAAACAACCCAAATGTCCATCAACTGATAAATGAATAAACATAAGGTTGTATTCAACAGTGAAATATTACCCAGCCATAGAAAGGAATGAAATACAGATACAGGCTACCTCATGGAGGAGCCCGGAAAATATTATGCTAAATGAAAGAAGCCATATAAAAGAAGGCATATGTTTTATGACTGCATTTATATAAATGTCCTGAAGGCACAAATCCCTAGAGACAGAAAGTAGGTTGTCAGAGACTGGGAGAAGAAAACGGGGAGTGCTAATAATCATGGGTCTTCTTGGGGGTGATAAAGATAGCATATATTTAGATAACTGCATAGCTTTGTAAATACACAACACAGAAATATACACTTAAAAAAGTAAATTTTTGTGTATAGATTATATCTCAATATTTATTACTTTTTTAAAAACGTTTACTTATTTTTTTATGTTTTTTATTTATTTTTGAAAGACAGAGAGACAGTGTTGAGCCAGGGAGGATTAGAGAGAGAGAGAGAGAGAGATACAGAATCTGAAGCAGGCTCCAGGCTCTGAGCTAGCTGTCAGCACAGAGCCCAATGTGGGGCTCTAACCCACAAACTGTGAGATCATGACCAGATCCGAAGTCGGATGCTTAACCAACTGAGCCACCCAGGTGCTCCAAAATGTTTATTTTAAAGAAAGAGACAGAGCACGAGCCGGGAAGGGACAGAGAGAGAGAGACGCACATAGAATCCGAAGCAGGCTCCAGTCTCTGAGCTGTCAGCACAGAGACTGCTGGGGGGCTCAAATCCACAAGTGCGAGATCATGACCTGAGCTGAAGTCGGATGCTTGCCCGACTGAGCCACACAGATACCCCATTATGTCTCAATATTTAAAATAAGCTGATGATTTCTCCTCTGAAAAGAATCCAACACCTGCTTGTGATAAAAACTTAAATAGTAATAGATGAGAACTGCTTCATCTTGCTAGAGAACATCTATTTAAAAAAAAAAAAACCCACAATTAACATCATGCTTAGTTGTGAAAGACCTAAGACTTGGAACAACATAAGGATGTAGACTCTCACCACTTGTATTTGATATAGGGGAGGAAATTCTAGCCAATGCAATAAGGCAAGAAAAAGAAATAAAAAGTACACAGATCTCAAAGACATAAAACTATTCCTATTGGAAGATAATTTATTTATGCAGAAAATGTCAAGGAATCTACAAAAATTCCAAGAACCAACAGGAGAGTTCAGAAAGGTCACAGTCTACCTATGCAAGGAGCAAACTGGGGAAAGCAGTAAGCAGAGCAGTCAGTGGTCTGAGGTCCAAAGCAGCTAAGAAACTGGTTCCACTTGGGAGTCGGTGGGCCAAAATCCAAAAATAAGAAGGGGGGATAGGTTTTAGTATGTTACGACTATGGTTTCTCTGTGTATCAAGATGTTCAATGACTCGAGGAAAGAAGGCAATTAAGTGGTTTGCTTTTGACAGCTACTGAACATGTTACCAGTCTCTCAAAGTTACAGTAAAGAGACCAGAGTTATTTGGGTTAAGAATTCTAAAATCCTTATATATATGCCTTAGTGTATTCTGTTTGGGCTCTAACAATTAAAAAATAACACTACATATAGACAACAGAAAGCTGGTATTTCAAGGCCTTCAGGAAGTTTTGAATTAAAACTTTCTTATCATTTAAACTATTTTTATTTTTTTTTTAATTTTTTTTTATGTCTTTTATTTATTTTTGAGAGACAGAGAGAGACAGCGCGAGCAAGGGAGGGTCAGAGAGAGAGGGAGACACAGAATCTGAAGCAGGCTCCAGGCTCTGAGCTAGCTGTCAGCACAGAGTCCGACGCGGGGCTCGAACCCACGAACTGTGAGATCATGCCCTGAGCCGAAGCCGGCCGCTTAACCGACTGAGCCACCCAGGCGCCCCTAAACTATTTTTAAAAAAAGGAAACCAAGTTGACACTAAACTATTTAAAAAAAATAAAAAAAATAAAATTTTCTTATCATCTACTATTTTTAACACAAATGCCTAAAAGTACCCTTTTCCTTCTCAGTCTTACTGCTTTACCATATATGCATACATCTACGGACCTGCAGGGGCAATACTTACATGTGGACATTGAGAATAAAATGTTGGCATGATGCCCCCAATACCACAGGATTTTAGCATTCTTGACGATTAAATCCTGTGAGTCTTGTATATTAAGTCTCAGAGCACACACACACTCCCCCAGACAAGCCTCCAGCACGGGTGTGGCCCTTTTCCCTAGGGCCAGCTGCGTGATGAGATTCTGTTTCATAGCTATAATTTATAACACAAGCCATAAAGCACATAATCACTTTTCAGCCACCTCGCCTACCTCTTTACCTACTACTTTCTACCTTGGTACCAACAAGTTTTACACTGGGAAACCACACCTACTACACAGACACACACACACAGACACACACAATTAAAAGCCCATGTCTTGCAACCACTGCCCTGCCCAGCCACGCCAGCAGCGCCACTCATCACTGGTATGGGCCTCCGTGGCCACCATTCTGGTCCCAGCTCTGCTAAGAGACACATTGTGAAGCACGCACAAAAGTGTATACAGAAGTAGGGGACGGGGCATCCGGTGGGCTCAGTCAAGAGGGCATGCGACTCTTGATCTCGGGATTTTAAGTTCGAGTCCCATGTTGACTGTGGAAATTACTCAAAAACAAAATCTTTAGGGGACCTGGATGCCTCAGTCGGTTAAGCATCCAATCTTGATTTCAGCTCAGGTCCTGATCTCACAGTTTAGGGATCAAGCCATGCATTGAGCTTGGCACTGACAGCATTGAGCCTACTTGGGATTCCCTCTCTCCGCCCCTCTCTATCTCTCTCTCTCAAAGTAAATAAATAAATAAAGTCATTTTAAAAAATGTAGGGGGCAATGCACAGAAATTATGCCATAATAAAATTATATACACATCATATAGGTACGGAAAATGAACTGTTAGTGAATATGAAAAAGTGAAAACTGATTTCTTGGGAATAGCATAATTATAGTAAATATTCTTTTTCCTCTCTTAATATTGTTGTTTTTACAAACACATGAAAGAGAAATAAGGGGGGTTAATGATAGTATGTTTAGAGGTCTTTATGCATTCTGTAAGAAACCTACTATCCAGCAACAAAGTTCCTACTGATAACAATAGATACACAGCTGAGCAGGAGTCAAAAGACCTGCATCCTTTCCCTGCCCCATCCTTACGTACAAGGAGGAACTCTTGTTCACAACCTCAAGATACTCAAAATGTGAAAGCTATGCTGTGATCTAAGATCCCTGGCAGTTCTGACACCACCATGATGCAAGGAGCTGTCCAAGAGTCAGAAAAAGTTCTTGTTGGAAACTGCGTTATGAAGATGTCACTCATTCAGTAATTCACTGGTCTTTTCTTCCCCTTCTGGAGTCACAAGAAATATCCAACTTATCCTCAGACATCTGCACAAAGTATAGTAAAAGGAATACAGGTACCAGAAATAGTAAGTCACAATTCAAGTCTCAAGTTACTTTATTTATTCCACAATATTTACTGCACACCTATATACCACATGGCAGGGACCTTTTGAAGCACTAAAGGTAAGAAAGGAATAATACAGTTCTTGCCCTTATGAAAACACATTTAGCAGTGATGTCCGGGAAGAAGGAACACTAAACAGGATGAAGGCACAGAGCACACTTAGAACACTGGATATGCTAAATTGGCTGACTTCGGAAATGGGGGTGCCTGTAGCCAAGCTCTGGATGGAATGAGAAGGAGGACCAGAAAGACACCCAGGGTACAAATGTTTCAAGCAGAAAGAATTGTAAGCACAGAGGCCCTGAAGCAGGAGACGCTTGGAATGTTCAAAATTAGCAAGGAGGCCAGTGGAAGTGGAGCCAAGAGAACCTGGGAGAAGAAGATCAGATGACGTCAGAATGGTGGTCTGTGTCAGATCGTGTCAGGGCCTGGTGGGCTACGGGGAGCCACTAAGCCGCCGTCTTGGTGTGGTGGGAAACTCCTGGAGGGCTCTGAACAGGGGATTAACTAATATCACATGAGTTACATTCCAAAAGGATTGCTCAGGCGGTGCCTGGCTAGCTCGGTTGGCGGAGCGTGCGACTGAGTCCCAGGGTGGTGAGTTCGGGCCCTATGCTGCCGTGGGGCCTACTTAAATTCTAAAAATTAAAAAGCAATAAAAACAGAAGGATTCCTCTGAAGGCTGTGTGGATATTAGTCCGTAGGCGCTGGGGGAGAGTCACCGCAAGGGCGGTGGTCAGGAGGCTACCCTGAGAGCACAGGGAAAAGAGCTCGGACTACAGCGGGAGCCCGGGGAGCCTGACTGCACTTGTGAAAGTAAAGTGGGCAGATGAGCTCACGAGTTCCAGGCAGGCTACAAAAGCAAGTCAGTGACAGCCACACAGCTTCTGGCCTGGGAAAGTGGGCAAACGGAGGTTAAGCCTTCAGACCTAGAAACTGTCCTCAAGATCTCAAAGTCAGCGGTTCAGAAATAGCACGGGCATTACTGACCTAAAACTGAAAAGGCAAAAATAGAACAATTGCTTTTTCCACTCACCATTTGCTGATTGGATCATGTTTCCAGATTTTTGGACTTCATCAAATTTTGTAAAAATTACATTCAACCTGTATAACAAAAAACACATGCATATATAAAAACTATTAACAATCGCTGTTTATAGTCAATTATATTAAGACACTAATGTGAAATTGAATCACACCCCCCCAAAAAATGATCGATGATACAAACCCACTTAAAAACAAAAACAGTAAATTATTAATAACAGTGATAACATCCAACAGGAATTTGGATCCAACTGCACTCATAGACCAAGCACTGACTCAGGGCTCTCTCTGAAAAATCTTAACCCTTCAACAGCCATGTATGAGATTATCATCCCCATTTCATAGATGAAGAAATCAAGACCCAATAATTTACTTAGGATAAGATAGGGAAGAGATACCAGCCCTGAGAGTAACAATCCAGAGCCCATGATCTCAGACACTGTATTAAACTGACATCCTACACAAAATGTATACATTATGAAAAGCATATATTTCTCCTATTTCTAAGCACAGACTGTCCTCCAAATACACTGACATTACAATTATAAAGGCTTTTCTGTGACTTATGCTTAATTCAGAAATGCTTAAGTAATTTCTCTAGAAACAAACACTGTGACTAGATAATCTTTAACTGAAAAAGATCTATTAATGGATCATTTTCACTGTGACATTTAAATTGAAACAAAATTCCTTAACCAGTCAAAATATTCTATCCTAGTGACACCAATAATGAGAGGAAAACACGGTAGGGTGGATGGGGGCTAATCTTGCCTGGCAGACAAAGTCAAGAAAAAACTAGGCTTTCCCAAGCAAAACAGAGATACATCAGAATAAGTGTAAAGGCGGAGATTCAAAACAAGCAATGTATTTTTGCATTCAAACCTACATCACCCATATCAGGGACCAGACTAGAAATGTTAGCTCTTGCTTACAAACTATCCTGTCACATAAGCTCTAATCACTTCAAACATGTTTGTATTTTCTTTGCAACCAGAATGGACTCTCCTTCAGGACAGGGATGGGAACCGTGTCCACAGCACACACGACGATGTGCAGGAGAGTCCCATCACCACATGAAGACCGCTCTACTCTCACTACAGAGGATTCGGTACATCCTGGCCTCCATTCCTTCATATTCATTCACGGAGTCCAGCCCTGAGCTAGCCAGATGCTGAGTTGTGTGTAGTTCCTGACTTCCACAGCTTCTACTTCATTCTCTCCTACTTAGGATGTCACAGTCTAGGTGACAGGGGAGCCAAAATGCACATCAGCCAAGGGAGGTAACATGAAGGAGATCAAGGCGCCTGACAAAAGGCCCCTCCCCCTCCTCACACCATGGCAGGTATCAATCTTCTGGGCCCACCTTTCCATCTAATTTCAGATGTAGCCTCAACATCCTTCTCAAAGCTGCTCCAGGTAGCCACCACCAAATTAATCAACGTTGGCACTGAATCACAAAGGGGCTTATTTGTTACCCAAGGACCAGATAGTAGTAAAACTCACTTTCAAATTCAGAGGTTACCAAAGATCTGGAAAAATGGCTTAGAATCAATTTCTTATGATGTTTCCATCACCTTCCCTTTTATAAGCACCAAAGATCTCCAGTGGCATAAAAAAGCGCCTAAATAATATCACTACAAAAGGTTGCCAGGGTGTGCCCTGACCAACTTACTACTTTATTGTGTCACAGCTACACCCTCTGACGTGAGCATGCAAGAGAGGGATTGGGGGGGGGGGGGGGGCGCCTCTAGCCTGGCTGTTCCTCAAACTACTGTGAGGGGCAAGTACTCCATCCAGTTCTGGCCCAGCAGCCCCCGTATCCATGGCAGCCAGGAGCAAGTCCATAGACGCTCTGTCTGCAGTAACGGCCGCTCACTGGGCCCGCACCAGCCGGTAGACCCAGCTAGGTAGGAGAAGGCTACCAAGTCTGCCGGTTTGGGTGCCTGCCCCCTGCACTGGGAAATCCCTTAGGAAGGCAAGCCTCTCCCTCTCCCCAAGACTGGCTCAGTGGCTGTGCCTCGTTCTCAGTTCAGCGACGCCTCTGCGGCAGCTCCTAAGAAGGTGACCACCTCAGGACACTGGTAACCTGGCTTCAGGACAGTCTAAACACCGAGAGAGCATCCCTTACGAATGGCTTTCGGCTGCGAGCTCGGAACTGAGCAATACAAAATGCCTCCCGGGGACCCAGGAATCTGCACAAGCCAAAAAGGGTGAGTTTTAGACATTCAAAGACACTGAATATGTAACTAATGATTACCCTCTGAAGCCACCAACTGTTTTTCTTTTTTTTATGTTAAATCTCTGGATCTCAAATTTAAGTGAAATTTCTTTACTACTCTGACAAATAACTAGTACCATTTTCCCCTGGTTTTTCTAAACTCAAAATGTATATTCAATTCCTCAATCCTAACTGGCATTTTTTTTTACTGTAAGATCCAGTTATTCCTTCCTAGAATATCTTGTAATATAAATTTAAAGTAATCTAAAAGCACTAGTAAACTCACAGTGAACAAACTCCACCCACACATTCAGAGCTTCTAAGCGACTTTTTAGTTCACTGCTCTTATTTATGAGCAGACAAACCAATCCAAAGATACAAGAACAAAGCTTCAAAAGTGAAAAAGGGGGCGCCAAGATGAACAAATGCATACCCCAGAATCCCAATACAGAGGAAAGAAGAGTAATGAGAAGTTTTTTTTTTAAGTTTTTTTTAATGTTTTTTAAGTTTATTTTTGAGAGACAGAGAGAGACAGTGTGAGCAGGAGAGGGTCAGAGAGAGAAGGAGATGCAGAATCTGAAGCAGGCTCCAGGCTCTGAGCTGTCAGCACAGAGCTTGACGCGGGGCTCGAACCCACAAACCATGAGATCATGACCTGAGCCGAAGCCGGATGCTTAACCGACTGAGCCACCCAGGTGCCCCAAGAAATTTTTAAAATATATCATCAATACTTCCAAAAAGATAGAGAAAATAGCGTAATTATAAAAAGCAAAAAGGGAAGGAGACCTTCAAAATGACAGAAAATCTGCTCCTCCAAAGAAACAAAGAAAACAGTCACAAAATACATCAAAATAAAGGTTTTCAAAGCTCTGGAAATTAAATAAAGGTTTGCTATAGTCCAAGGAGCACTCTACAAGAAAAACTGCTCAATCTTGGTAAGGACAGCAAGCTTTTCAGCGTTTTGCTGTGTCGTATTTCCATCTCCAACTCACCAGCTAAAAATCAACAGCCTCACAATCCTAACAGTTTGAAAACCAGCAGCCTCGAAGCCCCTAGGAAGGGCTGCACAAGTCTGGGGCACCATAAAAATCACCATTCCAAAAGAACTGTAATGATCTGACCTGTCTGGTGTACCCTAGAATCCCCATTCACAGGGCTTTATTTCACCAGATTCACGGCACATTCAGTAGGAGAGGCTCTTTCCCCTGAAGCCGTGATCCAGAAGAATCAGCAATAACCGCTGACCACAGCAGCTGCCAGAGATGATGACAGCTGGGGCAAAGACAGTGACCAAAACCTTACCAAGAAAAGTGGAGAAGGAGATGTTCACAAGGGATGCTGAACACACTCTGACATATTCCTGGGAATCTGGAAGGCTACATGTATGTGCAAGATTGTACGTAGGACAGTCTGAGAAAGCACCTGAGAGCACACTAATGTCTCATCTCTGACTGACCTTGACCTGCACAGCAGGCAGAAAAGGGGAAGGGAGAGCTGGATGAACGGCCCACCAGAACACTGAAAACATTCCCAGCATACACAGCGCTCGGCAAAGGCTGTGTGACTGAGTAGTTAAGGCATCCAAGGAAATCTCTGCCGAATCATGAGTTGAACACCACACTAACCAAGTAGAGGCTTCAGGACCCATACACATAAAAAGAAAAAAAACACAGCCTTTATGGAACTAGTTCAGAAAATTACTAAACAAGCAGAGAGCAACAAACATCACCACCAAAGTATGCAGAGTAAACCAGAATGTGATTTCCAGAGTTGCCACGTTATTTTAAATGACCTGTTTCAACAAAAAAAGAATTATACATGTAAGGAAGCAAGAATATATGGACCATACAGAGAAAAAAAAATTAGTCAACAGAAACTATCCTTAAAGGAAGCCCAGAGATTGAACTTATTAGATGAATACTTGAGATCAACTATTATAAATATGCTGAAAATAACTAAAGGAAATTACTTCTAAAGAACTAAAGGTAAATGTAAGAAGGTCTTTCCAAAGAGAGAGTACCACTGAAGAGACAGAAAATGTAAGAATCCTACAGAGATCCTAGAAATGAAAAGTAGAAAACTGAAATAAAAAATTCACTAGATGGGGTGCCTGGCTGGTTCAGTTGATAAGAGCATCCAAATCTTGATCTCTGGGCTGTGGGTTTGAGCAGCTCCACATTGGGTATAGAGATTACTTTTTAAAATCTTAAAAAAAAAAAATTTCACAAGAGGGTTCAACAACAAACTTGAGTTGAGAGAAGAAAAAAGCAGCAACCTTGAAGAGGAGTCAGCTGACAATATCCTGTCTGAGAAACAAAATAAAAAGAGCAAAAACAAACAAAAACAGAGCCTAAGAGTTCATGTTCTTATAATACCAATGTACCAACATACATATAGTGAAATACTAGAAAGAGAGGAGAAAGAAAAAAGGACAGAATATATGGAGAAATAATGGCCAAAGACTTCTCACATTTTATATAAAAGTTTAATCTACATATTCAAGCAGCTCAACAAACTCCAAATAGGATAAACTTAAAGTGATCCTACCCTAGACACACGAGAAACAAGCTGCTGGAAGAAAATACAATAAGGAAGCCACTCTGTGTACAAAGAATCCTCTATAAAATAAGTAATTTCTCATTTTAAAAAAATGAAAAGAAAAGGAAAACAGAAGAGACCAAGTGGCAGGGGAATGACATATTTGGTCTTAAAATTTAAAATATCAACTAAATATACTTTAATAATTTGAAAATAAATACATATATGTGAAAAAAATCTAAAAATCTTAACCAAGAATTCTGTATCCAAATTTATATATAATCCAAAATTATCCTTCAAAAATGAAGCAGAGAATCCTCTCTGGACCAAAGATATTTCAGTCTTTACATGAATGAACTGCAGGCTCCAAGTGGGGAAAAATGAAGAATTTAAGACATTCCTAGATAAACAAAAAAACAGAGAAGTCCTTCAGACTGAAATGAAAGGAGCCCATACGTTAGCCCAAATCCTCATGAAGATATAAAAAACATCAGTAAAAGTAATTACAAAGGTAAACATAAAACCAAGGTAAATATAACAGACAGCCTAAATATTTTTTTTTGTTTTAATTCTTCTCTTCTCCCACAGCTTAAAAGGAAACTACATAAAGCCATAATTATAAAACTGTGTGTGTTGGTGAGCTGTAATATATAAAGACATATAAATAAATACAACAGAAGAAAGGAGGGGAGAAAACAGAACTTTAGAAGAATAAAGATTTTACTACTGAAATTAATTAAGGGTAATCATCCTAAGTTTCTACATATTAAGATGTCAATTGAAATCCCCAGAGGAAACACTAAGAAAAGAATATCAAAAAAGAACAGTGAAAGAAACAAGAAGAAAATTAAAATGGTACACAAAAAAACCATATATTTCACATAAAATAAGGCAGTAATAGAGGAAGAAACAAAGTCATGACATATTGAACACAAATAGCAAAATAGTAGAAATAAATATATCTCATTGATACTACATTAAATATAAATGAATTAAACACTCCATTGAAAAGGCAAAGATTGTCAGACTGAATAAATAATACTCAACTATACGCTACCTACAAGAGATACAGTTGAGCTATATGCCACCTATAAGAGATTCAGTTGAAATACAAAGACAAAGAGATGGACAGTAAAAGGACAGAAAAACATATTCCATGCCAACAGTGCTCAAAGAGGTCTGGACAGCACAGACTTCAAGAGGAAAATTGCTACCAGCAACAAAGGAGGACATTTTACAATGACAAAAGGGTCAACATATCAGGAAGATATAGTAATTATATGTACCTAAGAACAGAGCCCAAAAATATATGAAGTAAAAAGTGACAGAATTGAAAAGAGAAATAAATATTTTAGCAGTATTAATTAGAGACTTCAATATCACACATTTCAATAATTAACAACAGAATACAATACTTCTCCAGTGCACATGGAACATTCTCCAGGGCAGAGCACATGCCAGGACATAAAATAAGCCTAAAACAAATTTAAAAGAACTGAAATCATAGAACATAGAAATTATTTTCTATAACCATAGTGGAATAAAATTAGAAATCAATGACAAAAATGAGAAAACCAACAACAACATAAAATTTAATAAAATACTCTTAATAACAAAGAGGTCAAAGATTAAAAATAAATGGCAAATTTAAAAAGTATTCTGAGATGAATAAAAATGAACACAATATGTACAGCACAGGATGTGTCTTCAGTAGTACTTACAAAGAAATATACAGGTGAAACTGTCTATATCAAAACAGAAGCTATTAGGGGAGACTTGGTGGCTCAGTTGGTTTAGTGTCTGACTTCGACTCAGGTCATGATCTCACAGTTCCTAAGTTCGAGCCCCACATCAGGCTCTGTGCTGGCGGCTCAGAGCCTGGAGCCTGCTTCAGATTCTGTGTCTCCCTCTCTGCCCCTCCCCTGTTCACACTCTGTGTGGGTGTGTGTGTGCGTGTGTGTGTGTGTCTCTCAAAAATAAACACTAAAAAAAATTTTAAGAAGATATTAAATCAATAACCTAACTTTCTGCCTTAAAAAACTGGAAAATCAAACCAAGCAAAAGAAAGGAAATAATAAAGATTAAAACAGAAATACATGAAATAGGAAACAGAAAAACAATGAAAATCAATAAGCCAAAAGTTCTTTGGAAAAACAAAACAAACAAAACAAATTTGACAAATCTTTAATCTGACCAGAATAAAAGAAAAAAAAAGACACCGATTACTGAATTTAAAAGATAAAGGAAGGCACAGTACAATTATCCTTATAAAAATAAAAAAGAATATTAAGAAAAAAACAAAAGTATGAACTGACCTAAAGTGGACAAATTCCTAGGCAGTCACAAACTACCAAAAGGGATTCAAAAAGAGACAAAGTATGAAGAGACCTATAACCAAGAGTCGGGATTAGTAATATCCCTAGAGGCACCAGGCTGGCTCAGGTGGCAGAACAGGCCACTCCTGATCTCTGGGTTGGGGGCTCAAGCCCTATGCTGGTTATAAAGATTACTTAAATAAATGAAACTTCAAAACAAAACCCCACATTCCTAAAGCAAAGCCCAGGTCCGCAAGGCTTCACAATGGGGAAATTCTAACTAATGTTTAATGAAGGATTAGCACCAATTTCACAAAATCTTATGACATACAGATGAGAATGGAGGTCACTGGGAGGGGGAAAGCAGAGAAGAGAGAAAGAAGAGAATTCTGTACTTTCTAGCCAGTTTTTCTATACATCTAAAAATGCTCCAAAAAATAAAGTCATTAATTAAGGAAAAATATACTTTAAAACTAGAGAAAGGGGGAGGGAACACTTTCCAATTTATTCTATGAGGCGAGTATAGTAATATCACCAAAACCAGGAAAAGACATCACAATAAAAGAAAGAGTCAGATCAATATTCCTTATGTATTTAGCAGCATATAAAGAGTTATATGCCATGACAAAGTGGAATTTATCCCAGGAACACAAGGTTGGTTTAATGTCTGAAAATCAATTAATATATTAATAGAATAAAGTCATATCATCTCAACAGATGCAGAAATTTAACAAAAAATCCGACATCTTTTCATGATTTAAAAAACCACTTCAAACAAGGAATAGAATGCCTTCAACCTCATAAAGTCAGATAGAAAAAGCCCCACAACTAACAATGTTGGAGGACTGAAAGCTTTCTTCCTGACATCAGGAACAGGACAGTGCTCTTCCCGCTCACCACTTCTATGCAACGTCATACTGGAAGTTCCAGCCAGGGCTTTCAGGCAAAAAAAAGAAAAAAAAGGCATTGACGTTGGAAAGGAAAAAGTGAAATATCTCTACTGGCAAATGACATATTCTGTATACTGAAGAAGTTCATAGCAAAACCGTCTAGGGATTTCAGCAAGGTTGCCAAATTCAAGATCAGTATTTTAAAAATCAATTGTATTTCTATACATAAGCAATGAACCATCTGTAACTGAAATTAAGAAAAAAAAAATCTGCTTTTAATAGCATCAAAAGAATAAAATATATAGGAATAAATTTAGTGAAAGAAGTGCAAGACTTGTCTGCTGGAAACTACTAAGCAATTGTTGAACGTCAATAAAAACTTTAAGAAGTGAAAAGAAATCCCGTGGTTCATGAACTGGAAGACTTCGTGTTTTTAGGATGGCAATACTTCCCCAACTCGATGTGAATTGAGTTTCTAACAAATTTCCAGCTGCCCTTTTTCAAGAAATTTACAAGTACATCCCAAAATCCATGCGGACTTGTAAGGCACCCAGAATAACTAAAACAATCTTGACATGTACAAACCTGGATTTCAGATTTTACTATGAAGCTCAGTGAGGTCCCAACTGAACAGACACATATAGATCAATGAGATCACAAGAAGAAACCCTTACATTAATGGTCAAGTGATTTTCAACAAAGGTAAATAAAATTTCTGAAAACCACAATGAGATACCCATTACCATGGCCATTATCAAAAAATAGAATACAAAAATACAAAACAACAACCTTTGGCACTGCCGATGGGAATGCAAAATGGTACCAGAGCGCTGGAAAACAGTATGGCGGTGTCTCAAAAAATTACACCCAACAGGATACGATGCAGCAAGTCCACTTCTGAAATCTAACCAAAAGAACCGAATGCAGGGAATGTAAGAGATATCTGTACAGCCATTTACACAGCAGCATTATCCACAATACTCAAAAGGTGGAAAGAAGTGCCCACCAACAGAGGAATGCATCAAGAAAGCATGATATGAATGTGCTGTGCAACTGTAGTCAGCGATCCAAGGGAATGACTCATGCTACAGTGATTGAACTCTGAACCAGACTGTGGCAAATGGAAGAAGGCAGTCAGGGAAAAGTTACATTTTGTGTGATTGTATTTGCAAACCTCAAAACAGGAAAATCCATAGGAATAAAAAAGTAGACTACTGGTTGCCAGTCTAGGTGGAAGGAAGGCATGGCGAGTGAATGCTAATGGATACAGGGATTCTTTTCAAATGTTCTAAAACTTGATAGTAGCGATCGCTACATAACTTTCTGAATACACTACAAACAACTGAACTGTTCACTTTAAAGGGGAAATGGTAAATTGAGAAAAATATGAAAATTATGGTGTAAAACTATTTCAAGAAGACTCTTATTTATAAAACCAAAACAGAATGCTATAAAAAGGGGACGTACAATTAGAACAAAAAAGGAAAAATGTTTAAATCAAATACCCAATAACAGAATGGCTGGAAGATAAATTTGAGAAAAATCTCCTAGAAAACAGAGCAAAATTAAGACAGCAATAGGAGGAAAAGGTAAGAAAACCAGAGGACTGGTCTCAGTCTTTGCCCAGATCCAGAAGACATGAGGGTCCAGCCTGAAAGGCCCTCCAAGGGCACTGCACAGAAAATGAGTATAGTCTTGTATAACCCTCACTGTCATAAAGTTTCAGACAAACTCCTGGTGCAAAGTAGCAAAGTTCTCTACACAGGATGAAGACTCAGAATGACTTCAGAGCCCTCAGCAGAAACACTGAAAGCTGGAGCACGACAGGGCACTCGCTAGAACGTTCTGAATGAAAAAGCCTTCCAACCTGGAGTTCTAAGCCCCAGCACACTATTCATATCAAGATAGAACAAAGATCCCTCAAACTCAAAAAAGTTTTCCTTCTCCACATCTCTTCTCAGACAGCTGCTGAAGAACATGCATAACTCAAGCGAGAGGGAAAGCCAGGAAAGACGTCGTCTCCAAGAAACAGAGGCACCAGCGGCGAAGATGGAAGTGAGCCCCAGAATGATGACAGAGAGATGGCAAGACGGTAAAGGAAGAGATGCTGAAGGCAGCCAGTCCAGACTGGGGCAGTGTGTAGATGGTACTAGTACACGGTGAGCACAGAGACAACCACTCAAATGAAAGTGTGACGATTATTAACCCAGGGGAAAACAAAGGTTGTGCAGGAAAAGGGGGAAAGTGATCAGTTCACCAAGTACAGTGGGCTGTTAAGAGCATTCGTGGTGATAATATGAGCAAAACGTTGTAATCACAAGTACAACATGGCTACAGTTGGCGGACAAGGAGCTGTCAAGTGGCACGGGGCACGGTCGGGAGGAGCAGCCATTCACCCTCCATCATGCAAAGTGCAGTTCTTACAGTGATGGAAACCAGACAGGACAGTGCGTGCGTGGTATTTACAACCACAGGGACGGGGAAGTCGATACCCAGTGTTCACCTCCAGGGGGCAAATGCCAGCAGGGTAAGGGCATGTCTTTCTTCAGTGTAGCCTATAAGTCTACAGTTAACTATCTCTAAGTGCCTCGCACATAAAATAATATCTAACCACGAAGGAACATCACAGGACACATTTCTCCTCGGCTTCTGCCTTGGGTCCTCTCTGTACCGCTAAAGCTTATACGAGCAACTTGAAAATAAGTGAGTTTCAATTCTCTCCTTAGCAATACAATTGTTAGTGATGACTAATGAATGTTCCAGAATTCTTTAAGTGGAGGTAGCAAAGTAAATACACTGACAGAGCTATTCAAAACTGTTGGTGTGTGAGGTCAGTTTAACAACCGCATCGGATGACATGCTACGGCTCCATCTACGAATTAAATGACCTTCAGGTTTAAAGCAGCTACCGCCTGAGGAGTCTGGTTCCCAAACGATGGTCTCAGGAAAAACTTAACACCATCAACGCCGTGAACTAAATCTCTCCTACCAGATGACGGCGTCTGCTGGACGGTGCCATGGGGTGACGGTGACTGCGAAAGCAGGCTTGCAGCCCGCGTCTGTGAGAGTAAGCCATGGACACCGCATGACACAGCATCTTACAAAAGATGAGAAGAAAACCATCATGTCTTTACTTCCCGACCACACCACACGCATGAACTGGGAAAACAGGATGTGTATGATGGTGTAAAACGGCCCAATACCACACTGACCAAGGGTCACAGCTCAACTATGCGGAGACCTTCTCATGTGCAGAAGATGCTGTCGGCTATCCCCAAGGTTACATGGTTCAATATGATTTTAGTCACCAGACAGATAACAAGACCCGAATAACTAAATACGTGACCCAAAGGCAAAGGTCCAGCCCCCACAACGTGAAGCTGATGAAAGGCCACGGGGTCTTGCCAGCTGCGAGATGGAAAAGGAAACTGCACCTCAAAGCACATCACTTTTCTTATCGTTTAAGTCACTTAGCTGATGCTAAGGCATTTGTTTCCTCATGTATTTCGTAGATTTGGAATTAATCTATTCAAATACAACACTAACTCAACGGACAAACTCTTAAGAGTGCAGCATTTCTATTTCAGGATTATATCCAAGTTTCAGAAACTACTGCACACATCCCACAATACTTGATTAGTCCTATGGCATGTTGCTAGGCTGAAGATCTACAATGTCCACATAACAGCAAAATAGATACATATAAATATGTAACAGAAGTCTAGAACATTTACGCATTTCCATCAGCCGCATATAACAGACAATGGATTTTCTGAACAGGCAGATTCTTTATAAGAGCGGAATTTCGTTCCGTTTGCCCATATCACTGGCAAAATCAAAAGAAAGGTGGCAGCCAGGGCCTCTGACCGTCACGGTGCTAGGGAAGGGTCTTGTAATAAATAAAAGAAACATGGAGCTGTGGCTCCTCTCACCGGAATAATGCCTTCGAAGCTCCACCAGTCTGCAACTCCAGGTACTGTACTGTGTCTACCAGAGTCTTACGAAGACATCCCTGAAGGATGTGGCTCCCTTTCCCCAGGACCGCCCATTCCGTGTGGTCTACAATTTTTAGGCAGTAATTTAGGTCACATGAGAAACCGGAAACCCTCGCTCTCATTCAGAGGCCCCAGCTCTTCTGTAGCTTCCTTTCAATGTTGGGGAAAAAAAAAAAAAAAGGAGGGTGGTAGTGGAAAAACCCAATACTGGGAGTCTGTACAGAAAGGTTCTAGCCCTGGCTCTGACTGGCATTAAATGCCCCTAGAACCTTATCTAAAGTGCGCTCTGTGTTGGGGTGCCCAAGACCATGCCCAGAGTTAATGACCAGCTAGAAAAACTCAGGACTCGGCACACAGTCATGCTCAGAGCTATCACTACCATACTTAAGGACACTCTGAGAAACCACAACGGGAGAGGGTACATGGGCTGAGGTCTGAAGGAAACCAGGCACAAGTTTCCTAGAGCCCCTCCCAGTGGGGTGGAGTCACAGAAGATGTGCTTAACGCCCCAGCAGCGAGATGTGACAACGCGAGTGCCCTGCTGTCTCCCGGTCTCAGCCGGGGCTGGTCTCACAGACACCCCCCGCGTAGCACTTACCAAAATGCCAGAGCCCCAGAAGGAAAGCGGGTGTTCGGCGGACCACCCACTGCTGGGGCACACAGACCCACCCTTGCCCACTCTCTGGGAATGGTGGAAGCTGCCCAAACCGTAGCTGCCAGCCCAGAGCCAGCCTTGCGAGGAGGCCTCCCCAAGGACAGGAGCCTCCTCTGCACCTTCACGTCTCTAAATCTTGGTGTTCACATATTACCCCCCGGACCTAGGAGCAGCCTTCAGATGTGAAGTGCAAACCTACCGGGTGAGGTGGTGTGCTCGTGGCCTAGGGCCACCGTGAGTTACACAGCCTGCTGAAGCCATCCCTGGAGGGCCAGGAAGGGCATCCGTGCTCATGGCCTATCTCCCCACAGTGATGCTGACCTCACCAGTAGGAAGCCCTCCCCCTCCAGCCCTAGCCCTGCCCTGCCTGCTCGCCTGGGCCCTCCAATTTTCCCTGGGACACTGTGCAGTGCTTTCTTCTTTGAGTTCGTCTTTCTCCTAAGTGTTCCTCCATAGACCAAAGACCAGAAAGCTGAGCCTCATAAAACACAGGAACAAAAAAAAGTCCATTCTCACAGACTACGAGTTATAAAACAGTTTTATCCCCGTCTGGTTTTCTGACATGCAGCTCTCGGGTGCCGTGGTGAGGAAGCCTGGGGTCAGGCAGGACTCACAACCACACACAGCACGGCCACGCCTGACTGCTCATGGAACCCCTACTTCAGCGAACGAGCCACTTCTGCCACATCCAATCAGGGGGCACCAAGACAGAGGACGCCTGAGTCCCATTCCAAATTTGGATTCCCCAAACTCTGTAACCTCTTGTGAAACAGGGTAGGAAAAATCAAAAGGGGAGTCAGAAGATGGCGCTTCTATGTACTCTTCCCAGTCACTTCATGTCTCTGGGCCTCTGGTGTGGCCAGGGATGCGGTGACAAGCTCGGAGAAGCCGCCCACAAGCCCAGGCCAGCCTCCCAGGACTCATGCATTACTCCCCTGATGGAAGGGTGGCACAAAACATTTAAGGTTTCTCCAGCATAGCTACGAGGATGGATATCCAGCAGTTCATTATTATTTCTAATTCTGACTACAACAGAAACACCTGTGCACTCAAGTTGTCGTGGATCTGATGAGACATGAATCCCCTTGCATTGGCCTCTATGTACTGAGACTAACAGAAAACTACCGTTTCAAAGATGTTTTCCAGAATTCCTACGTCTCTATTTCTATCCGGACTTATTTTGGAAAGGCTTCATTAATTTGAACAAACTTATTTTAAGCACCTACTATACTAGGTGCTTTGTGCATATAAGATATAGAACCACAGGAACCACAAGAGTGGCTACTACTCAATTTTAAATATGCTTATAAAATCAACACGTGGCACGAGACGTGCCTGGTGTCTGGGGGACGGTCCTCCTTTTGAAGAAGTAGAATGTGAGGGGCCATGACATAGGATCTGGACAAGATCTCCCACCACCAATCCTCCAATTATACATTCTTTACATAAAATTACCACAACAAATTAAGCAGTGAAACTAAGATGTTAACTGAAAAAAGAACAGGGGAGGAAGAGCAGAAGAAAGGAAAAAAGTCTGAACTCACCGGGACTGTGGTAATCCTTTCTTACTGAGATCTGCCCTCACACGTTCTCCTACATGTCTGTAAATTTCCACTAAGCTGTTTATTGCTGCGTCTCGAACCTAGATGTAAAAGAAGAGATCTTACAGCTGTTCCGTGTCAACCCACGTGGCAGGCCACACACCACCCCGAGGGTGTCACCAGTCCACCAAGGTGACTGGGACACAATCCCTCATAGACGTTTGACTGGACAAAGCCACGTCTGACAGGCTGACATTGTTGGCACAATTCCAGTGAGTAAATTCAGGTCCCACCCCGGTAGACGTGATAACGTCCACATCCCTTAGTTCTTTCAATTCTTTCAGATGATGTCAGGAAACCAGCATTGTCGGATCGTCTTCCCCACACAGAAAACACTACAAACAAATGAATTATCCTAGAAACAAAACACCATGTGAAAAATGTTCTAGATTTAACTCAATAAAACAAATACTTAGTAAGCAACAGAAAATGGGTAGTAAAGGCTACACAGAGCCCTGATTTAAGAAGCTAATAGTCCTAAAAGGAAATGGGCGAGGGGAGGAGAGTCCATAAATTTACATTTAATACAGAGCAGAATGCAGTAAGCATTGTACAGGAGTATAAAGAGCTCATACAGTTTGAGGAAGGGAGAAAGCACACAGATGGTACCCAGAAACATTTCCCAGAAGAGGAAGGAGCCACTTAAAATGTGCTGAGGGGAGGACAGCATTTTACCAGGCAAAGATGGGACAAGACAGGTTCCACACAAGGTACAGCCTGTGTGCAAAGGTACCGGGCATGTGCCTCAGGAAAAGCAGGTGAGCAGCCGGCCACACACAAACATGAACTCAGAAAGCAGCAGTAAACAAGGCTTAAAAAAACAAAACAGATTTAAAACAAACAGAAACAGGGAAATCCGAATATGGACTGCACGTCAAATTGACCATCGTATCCATGTTGAATTAACAGGCAGTTACAGGACAAAATACCCTTGCTACTGAGAGATAGACACGGAGGTATCTCAGTGTCAAACTGTGATATGTGTAAGATACTTTCAAATGGCTCAGAAACAAGGGAGTGCATTTCTGCCTATGGGTGTGTATACACACACAGGGAGAGGGAAACCTAACGTTAATGGGTAAATACAGTGTTAATACTCACCCTGCAATTTCTCTATAGATTCACAACTTTGCAAATAAACACATGGGGAAAATGTTTAGTATGCTGTGCCCCGGAACCAAGGCCAGCCTATGAGGGTGGGGAGGAGGGGAGATGTGTCCTTACTTCAGTAGGCTCAACAATGCCCCCTTACTGGGGCGCCACATGATCTTGGATTTGGTCTCAAGCAATGCAATCAAAATAACAGAGAAAAGACAGAGGAAGGAAGGAGGGACACAAACAATAATTTACAATTCTCAATCCTGCGGGTGACTCCCGAACAGTTGCAGGACAGGTAACTTCACTGAGAATTTTCCCCTTTATGGAGGAGAAGGGCAAACCTCATGGACTCAATGTCTGTGTTCCACTCCCCCCCCCCGCCCCCCGCCATAAGCTGAAGCCCTAACCCTCAGTGTGACTGCATTTAGAGACAGAACCCATACAAGAAGGTAATTAAGGTTAAGTGATGTCCTAAGAGTAGGGCCCTGGGACAACAGGATTGGTGTCTTTGTAAGACACCCACGGCTGGCTCCATTCTCCACCTGTGTACAAAGAGGTCAGGTGAGCACAGGAAGCGGCCTGCAAACCGGGAAGAGACCCCTCAACAGAACCAGACCACACCAGGACCCTGGCCTCAAACTACCAGCCTTCAGAACTGTGAGAAATAAATCTGTGTTCAGGCCGCCGGGTCTATGGTATTTTGTTATGGCAGCCCAAGCCGACTAAAACAGATGATCAGTTGATCTGGGAAAAGAAATACCTTCTGATGTCAGGCACCAGTTTTATACAGAGACACGTATAGATCACACAAGTCGTTAATGCCACCGCGTCTTGAAGGTCAGCGGTCAGCACATCACCTGGCTCACTTTCTAATGATACCACTGTTCTCAGCCTATCACCTAAGGGGCAAGCATGATCTTGTCCTACTTAGAGTCTGGAACACCAACAGAGTTAGTGGAAAAATTACCAGCCTTAGAGCCAAAGAAGATCTGAGTACCCACTTGGCCATTTAGGAGCTGCGTCATCCTGCGTATAATACATAGGCTAATTTAGTCTCCATTTTATCCTCTGTGAGCTGAAGGCTGCTTTGAGGGCCAGAAGAAGTAAAAATTCACTCATCAAGTATGCGAGTGACTCCTAGATGCAGTGAAAGTACCTGCATGGCCCAGGCAGGGAGCAGGATAAATGAGTGGGGCAGCGTGGGTGTATGATGACCAATGGCACTGGCAGGGGCCCCGCTGGCAGTGGGAGAGGGGACTATGGAGGGTCAGGCACACAGGCTGCCGTCACCCAGCCTTGAGGGAATGCAGGGGCAGCTGTGCCCCACCTTCTCATCTTTCAAGGGAAGTCAGAAATACAACAAATGTAAAAACACCAAATTCCTAGGGGTGCCTGGGTGGCTCAGACCGTGAAGCACCTGACTCTGGCTCAGGCGGTGATCTCTCGGTCTGTGAGTTCAGGCCCCGTGTGGGGCTCTGTGCTAACAGCGTAGAGCCTGCTTTTGATCCTGTCTTCCTCTCTCTCTCTGCCTCTTCCCCAGTCATGTGTGCACACTCTCCCCCTCTCTCAAAAATAAACATTTAAGAAAAAACCCACCCAAACTCCAAAGGTAAAGCTAAAACGTTGTGCAGACACGCATGTGCCAGTCTGTTGGGCTGCAATTACGTTGTGCGTATACAACACTCAACACAACGGCTGGTGGAAGTGGTGCTGTCCACGTGTTCTAAACCAACATCCTAAGCCTCTGAAGCCATCATAGGCCCACAAAGCTACAGGGTCAGACAGCACTTGAGGGTCTAAAGCATCCTCGGTGCAAGAAATACAGGGGAACACACTTCCTCCGGGACTACAAAACACCATACTCCGCAGGAGAAGGGTGGGTCTGTAACGGCAACCCGCTCGGGATGAAGGCAAACGCAGTGCTCACTTCTACACACAAGCATAAGGTCCCATCCTGCTGCTGCTCACCCTCAGGCTCACCATAAAAAAGGAACCCCAATATTTGAGGCCACTGGGTCTCCAAGAGCTGCACGTATTAAAGGCTACCGGGCAGGCCCAAGCGGAAAGCTTTCTAGAACCGGAGGTCTTCAGATCTATGACCTCCCTCTCAGGACCACTGCTGACCGGGACACAGAGGAGGCTGGCCACTGCCGGGGCCCCTAGCACAGAAGACTGATGCACTGGTGGAAGCCAGGGCGAGAACACAGTCACGCGCCAGGAGGAGGACTGATGGGGCGCGGCAGCGGCAGAGAAGTGGGTGGTGCCATTTCCCGGCAGGAAGGTTCTGGGCGATGCGGACCAAGCGCGTCTGTGGCTGCAGGCATACATGTGCGGATAAATACTCTGAAGGCAGACATGGCTGATGATCACCGTCTGCGTGTGGTCTGAGAACTCTGGTCTGTCTGTCTGACACAGACTGTCAGGTTTGCTTGCTGAGCACCAACGTCATTCTGCCCCAGTGCCCCGTGGCCCGGGGTCCCACTGCACACGCTCACATCACCCGTGAGGCCAGCGGCAGTGTGAGAACAAGGAGCTTTGGCTAGCCAGGCTGGTGACAACATGCGACAGCAGCAAAGGCTTAACAGTGTGACGTCAATGAAAGATTTTTCTCCCCATGGGAAGCAAAAATGGAAAGAAGACCAAAAAGGCAGAAAAGGCAAAATAACCCATTTTGTAACTTATGAGGTTTTTTTTTTAATTTCTTTTTCATGTTTGTTTATTTTTGAAGGAGAGACAGAGTGTGAGCTGTCAGCACAGAGCTGGGCACGGGACTCAAACCTGTAAATCACAAGATCATGACCTGAGCCGAAACTGGACGTTCAAACAACTGAGCCACCCAGGTGCCCCTATAACTTAGAATTTTTTTTAAGTTTCTTTTCAAATTAATTTTGAAACAGAAGGCATGATTCAGTAAATTAAAAGGTCCCAAAATCCCAGGGGCGCCTGGGTGGCTTAGTCTGTTAAGCAACCAACTCTTGATTTCGGCTAAGGTCACCATCTTGTGGCCCCTTATTTTAATTCCCCAATTGAACTCAGTGCTGATTGTGTGGAGCCTGCTTGGGATTCTCTCTCTCTCTGCCCCTGTCTCTCTGCCCCTCCCCTGCTCATGTGCTTTCTCTTTCTCTCTCTCTCAAAACAAGTAAATATTAAAAAAAAAAAAAAAAAAAACCTAAAAATCCCACTTCCAGTGTCATATACTTTCAATGAAGGCTCGATAGAGGAGGGAGTGGCAAGAGGAAAGCAGGTGGGGGGGGCGGGGGGAAGGTCAGCACACATGCCCAGAGGAGGGCCAGGCACTGAGCGGAAGCAGCCAGCGGAGTGAGGGCATGGAGGCGAGGAAAGGCAAGGATGGAAGAAGGAAGGCCAAGAGCGCCAGGGGCCCGGAGCGAGGGTAGGTGCAGGGCAAGCTGGCACAACCCATCTGGGGGCACGTTAGCAGTCCTCAGTCACAGCTTAAAACGAGAGGCCTGCTTACGGCGTGTACATCTTTGGTGAACTACTGTTGTGACTTTTGGCCCCTTTATCTACTGAGGTGTTTCTCTGGTGAGTTTGTACACGCTAACTAACGTGATGAAAAGGACTCTCGGCAATAAACAGAACCGACTGGTGGGACACCTGGCACTTCTGAAACCCAGGTTTGGAAAGTTCTGGAACCTGCCTGGTAACCACCCAGATCGCCAGCTCTTCTCCTTCCCTCACACTAAGGAGAGTGCTCTGGTGTTTGGCTTTTGAATTTATGTAAGATTTACATAAAGCACCACCCAGAGTTCGCTGGGGTTGGCATTTGCAGTTACATACACCGCCCACACAAAATACAGGAAGCTTCCAGCCCCTCAGGGCACACTGCTCAGGGCCTTTCCAATCAACCCCCCCCCCGCCCCCACAAGGGTCAATCCCTATGTGACTTCAATCCACACTGATGATGCTCCCCCAAGCCCACCCCCTGTGGCTGGAGAGTAAGTGAGGACAGCCGCATATCTGGGGGACTGGCGTGGACGACGTGGCCTCACAGGGTATAGAGAGGCCTCAGCGTGAGGAGAACAGGGCAGAGTGGCCCCACATTCACCAACGATCCCTTATGAATGCTGATTAACAGGAACGATAATCAGAGAATAACAAGCACGACTCAAGTCCCACCCGCCTCTCAGGTACACACAGAACACCCAAATGCGTCCAAACCCAAATGCATCCAAACAGTCTGTGACCAATATCCTTCTTTCTCAAAATCTACTCACCTGGCTGTTTGGATCTCCAAGTAAGTTACATATATGCGGCACAATCTTGCTTAGTGTCAGAGTGTGTGCTCCAGAGCTGAAAACAAAAGGAGTGTTTTACTGCAGGTGAGAACAAAGAGAAGAAACATTCTGCCCCCACCTCCTCAGGGCCCTATCCCCCCCTCGCACCTAGGCTCGCCCTCCTTCCCATCTCCCCATCTCCCGCCCACCTGGTTCAGAAACCAGCATGCCACACAGACCTCCTCTGCCCCGGGTTCAAAGCCAGTCAGGCTGCCCCTGAGCGGCCTGCTCCCTGGCACGCAGGGCTCTCTCCCACAGCGCTGCCTGCCACACGCACGCTGCCCTGCACTATTTTCGGCCATGTACCTCAGACCTTCCCAACTCCACGTTCTCACCGCAGCGACAAGCCCCCTGAGAGGCTCATGTAACCCCCCAGCCGCGCAGGCTGCCGGCCGCCGGGTGGGAAGACGCGGTGGCCGAGGAAGGACCCAGTGGCACTGCCCTGTTGGGACAGCACTGAAGGCCCTGCCCGCTTTTCACCATCACAGACACGCCCCTACAACTCTCCGGTAATCTGTGTCTTCCTTAGGGCACATTGTCCGAAGTAAAACTACTGTGATCAAAACTGAGAAACTCTCTTGTAAAAACTCCAGATACATTTGGGCACACTTAATGGTACTGCTAACTGTACGGAGGGGAAAATGTTACGAGGGGACATAAATGTTACCCCAGATTTGTTTTGAAAATAATGTAACTCTACAGGCAGGACTAAAACGCACCACAAGGTATTACAGTGATGGTGTGCAGGTGGTAGAAATATGTCGAATCAGTACTTTCTTCCTGATATACGTTTTCAGACATATACAATATCACTTTTATAATCAGAAAGGGTGACTTGCAACTTTCCTGTTTTAAAAAATTTTGCCTCTCCTACAAATAAGCATGTGAAAAAATATTCCACATCAACAGTCATTAGGAAAGTACAAACTAGGGGCGCCTGGGTGGCTCAGTTGGTTGAGCGTCTGGCTTCAGCTCAGGTCATGATCTCACAGTTCGTGAGTTCGAGCCCCGCGTCAGGCTCTGTGCTGATACCTAGCTCAGAGCCTGGAGCCTGTTTCAAATTCTGTATCTCCCTCTCTCTCTGACCCTCCCCTGCTCACACGGCCTCTCTCTGTCTCTCAAAAGTAAATAAAAAATATTAAAAAAAAAAAAACTAAAAAAACTAGGGGTGCCTGGGTGGCTCCGTCGGTTGGGCGTCTGACTTCGGCTCAGGTCTTGATCTCACGATTCAAGCGTTCCAGCTGTGCATCAGGCTCTGTGCTGACAGCTAGGAGCCTGAGGCCTGCTTCATATTACACGTCTCACTCTCTCTCTCTCTGTTCCTCCCCCACTCTCACTCTGTCTCATTCTCTCTCTCTCAAAAATATATAAAAGATTAAAACAAATAAATTAAAATTTAAAAACTTTAAAAAGTTTGGCAGTTTCTTTAAAATTAACTCCCCTATGACCCAGCAATAGCACTGCTAGGGATTTACCCAAAGGATACAGAAATGCTGATGCATAGGAGCACATGTACCTCCCAATGTTCATAGCGGCACTTTCTACAATAGCCAAATCATGGAAAGAGCCTAAATGTCCATCAACTAATGAATGGATCAAGAAGATGTGGTGTGTGTATGTGTGTATATATATATATATATATATATACACACACACACAATGGAGTACTATATGGCAATGAGGAAGAATGAAATCTGGCCACTTGTAGCAAAGTGGATGGACCTTGAGGGTGTCATGCTAAGTGAAGTAAGTCAGGCAGAGAAGGACAGATACCATATGTTTGCACTCATGGGTCTAACAGTAGAAACCTAACAGAGGACCATAGTGAGGGGAAGAGGGAAAGAGAGTTGGAGAGAGAGAGAGGGACGCAAACCATGAGAGACTATTGAATACTGAGAACGAACCGAGTGCTGATGGGGGAGGGGGTGGGGGAAGGGGTGACGGTCATGGAGTGGAGGCACTTGTGGGGAGAAGCACTGGGTGTTACATGGAAACCAATTTGACAATAAACTATTATTTAATAAAAAAATTAAACCTACCCGATGACCCAGCAATGGCCCGCTTAGGTACCGACCCTAGAGAAAGGAAAACTTATCCTGATGGCAGGACGTGCACGTACACGGCTCTACTTGTACTAGCCAGGAAGTAGAAACTATTCAAACAGCCTTCAACACATGAATGGTGACCCAAGTGGACACGTCTGCACCGTGGAATTCTACACGGCAGTAGAAAGAAACAAACTATTGTTTGGGCAGCACCCTATATGCAACCTCAAAGGAATCGAGTTCAGTGAAAAAAGTCAGTCTCAAAGGGTCACATTCTCATTCTGTAGGATTCCATTTATGTAACATTCTTGAAATGACACCATCGTAGAGATGGCAAACAGGTCGGTGGTTGCCGGGGGTGGCCAGCGTGAGGGAGCCTGGGGTACTGTGCAGGTCTGGGCCCCGCTGGTGGGATGATTCCCCAGAGAGACGCGAGACAGAGCGGGGCAGATCTGCACACAACATGCCTGTGTGCGACCAGAGGCGTGTGGATGAGCCCTACACAGCGTCCACGTTGACTTCCAAGTGCCGGCGCTGGGCCACAGACATGCAAGATGTTAGTAACACGAGGGAAGATGGGAAGGGGTCTGCACAACTTCCCAGAATGCTTCTCTGCCACTTCCTGAAATCTACAATTATCTCAAAACACAAAGTTAAAAATGCTGGGGCGCCTGCGTGGCTCAGTCAGTTAAGCGTCTGACTCTTGGTGTCAGCTCAGGTCACGGTCTTGTGGTCACTGAGTTCAAGCTCAGTGCTGATAGTGCAGAGCCTGTGTGGGATCCTCTCTCTCCATCTCTAGTCCCTCCTCCCTCTCTCTCTGTCTTCTCTCTCACCTTCTCTCTCTCTACTTCTCTTCCTCTCTTTCTCTTAAAATAAATAAATAAACTTTAAAAAGAAATACATAAAGATGCTTGGCCAGGGAAACCCTTAGGCCCCGCTCAGACTTACGCATTGAGTGTGGCCACAAGGCAGAGGCACGTGCCTTCCCGAGTTCGGAAATTCTTGTGCTTGAAGCCCCCCAGCATCCGGTCCCACACATACTGTAGGCAACAAAGGACAGGAGAGGAGAGGAGGAGTCTTCATTTACTACAGGACCAACAGAAGAGGACCTCTCAGAGGTGCTGAGTCAGCCCAGCCTCGACTGACCCATTTCTTCCTCTCCAGAGCACATGGAAAAAGTGATTTATATTTGTATTTCAACATAAAGTTTTTCCAAACACATCCCTTTATATAATTGCATGTGATTATCCCAAAAGCCCTGAAAGAAAAGGGTAACTGTCCCCATTTAGTGGGTGAGGAAATTAAGGCCAAGAGAGGTTTGGGTGACGTGCAAAACGATCACATACTCCTAACCACTCTCCCGGTCCGAACAGCTGTCCCCGCTGCATCTGCAAGCCATGCATCTGCTCAACTTCTAACACATTCTGGGCTCTACCTTCCCTGGATGGCTTTTTTGATCCCTCCGCCACCCCACCCCACCCTCCCCTCTGAACATTACATAGCTGGAGCCTGGGAGGCAGAGCTGTGCTCCCTGTCCATCTGCCCCCACAGCCCAGGGAGGAATGAGGGCTCCAGCCACGGCTCCTGACCCTCCAGACACCACAACTAACTCTTTTCAGAGGAAATGAGTCAGTTACACACATGAGCTCAAGAACCTAATGGATTCAACCAAGCAAGCACTTGATACTCATGTTAAGTCTATGAATTTATTCAAAATACACCCTTTGCTACTTATTACTTATTTAAACATCCTGGGGAAGGGGGCGGGCAGCTTAAATGCTGTGGTATTTTTCATGTGAAACACAGCAGTTTTAAAAGAAATTCTCTTGAAATGGAGTCACCAGTGATGGGTGACCAGACGCAGCACCCCCCATCCTACCTGGGGATTAGCAGCTTGATCCATGATCTTCAGCAGCAGAGTCTGGTCTTGCTCTCGCACAGAGTCTTTAGCATCTCCCAGTCTGTCTATTAAACTTGGCAGCACTGAAAATCAAAATGCAAATTCATGAAATGAAGGTCTGGGGGGGGGGGGGGGTCCTGCAGTCACCATCCGGGTATTTCAATTCCTGGGAAGACAGAATGCTGGCCTGCATGACGTGCACCCATCTAAAACCACCAGTCTGCACAGTTCTTTTCTGCCCACTGAAACCCATGGGAACCAGTCTGAGAATCTGCAAAGTCCTTTGCACGGACATACTCGTCTCCCTTAGCCCGCCCTCCTCCAGCCAGCTCCTAGAACGTTTTTAAGCTGGTGAAATATTAAAATGGATGTCGGTGGAAAACTCTGGAAGGAAGTTGTCAACATAAAAGGAAATGTAGGTAAAAGAGGGGGTCCAGCATATTCACGGGCGGTGGGGGGAGCGGGGGGTAGAAGGAGCAGGCACTTAAAACTCCATCTCTCTTGCATCTAAACTGTGAATTTTACATAATATCCATTATATCCATTATATAATATGTGTATTAGAGGGAGTCAGGCTCCCTGCCCATCCTCTACACACCCAGGCGTGGGCTGCCTGCTAGTGCTCCAGGAGCACTGACCTTCCAGAAGTCAGCTTACTTTGCTTCTAAGAGTTTGTAAACCTTTCTTTCACAAGAGATATCCCTGAATAATTCAGCTAATTTAGGAGGAAAATGGAATGCTATGAAAATATGAAATGTCTAAAAGTAAGGGAGGTTTGGGGGTGCCTAGGTGACTCAGTGAAGTGTCTGACTCAGTGAAGTGTCTGACTTTGGCTCAGGTCATGATCTGATAGTTGGTAGGTTGGAGTCCCATATCAGGCTCTGTGCTGACAGCTCAGAGCCTGGAGCCTGCAACAGGTTCTATCTCTCTCTCTCTGCCCCTCCTCTGCTCGAGCTCTGTTTCTCTCTCTCAAAAATAAACATTAAAAAAAAAAAAACCCACACACTCTTTAAAAAAAAAGTAATAAATAAATACATAAATAAATAAAAAGGAGGTTTTTTTACAGATGGACAGTTAGGGCCAGACTGGGAAAGAGATCTTGACCTTATCTGAAAGAGCACACTGACCAGGAAGTTACCAAAAAAAGAACAAATACACATGCAGCAACTGAAGGGAGAAGTTGTATAAGGAAATGTTTGTAAACAGAGCCCATTGGTGCTTCTACTGTCATGAAATCCCATAGGTCAGGAGTTGAGATAGAAATGACTGTGTCATCTCTAAAACGAAACCTGTGCTTATTTTTTTTTATTTCATTTTGCTGACATGTGGTTTTCCCTCCAAAATAAATGGTGGCCATTTCACATACACTTGTAACATTTCCCATCAAAGTGAAACACTAACACCAAGGATAATGACCCTTATTAAAGAAAGAAAAGAATGGGCAGTAATACTGTATATTAAAACGCGAACACAGAAGAAGCAGCAGAAAGGAAGGATGGTAAAACCAGAAAGAGTGAGCCTGCCAGCAGGCTCGGTGGTAAGGCCAGCGGTTCCAGAGTGAGCTAGGGAGGGAAGCGGGAGCCATGGCGCCTCGCCAGCAGGAGGAGACTGAAGGAGCGACGGGAGAAATGCAGGGAGAGGGGGTGGGAGGCGGGCAGGCTAGGACAGTGGGAGGTGGGGGCGCCAGCTCTGAGGGTTGGATACAGCTAAGTGGAGGCGCTGCAGAGACAGGGAGGGAAGGCCGGCGGCTGGACCGCGGGGGATGCGGGGCCCGCCCCACACCTACCCACAGCTCACCTGTGCCAATCTGCGCCTTGAACCGATCCTGCAGCCGGGTGACCAGCGCAGACAGGATGTCCATGCCGAGAAGAACCACCTGCAAGGCAAAACAGCGCGAACCCGTTAGCTGCCGGCCTCGGGGCCTGCGCTCTCGCCCACCAGCTCCCGGGACGTCCCCCCATTCCAGGCTCAAATGCCGTCCGTGAGCCCGGGGAGCGCATGTCGACGGCAGGATAAACTGGTTATCAAGAGGGCTGCTCTGGTACGCCAAGCGCTGTTCACAGCTTAAACACAGAACAGTCGGTCACATGAAACGGAATAAAACGCCACGGCGGGGCCACAGGCAGGGCGCCCGCTGACAAGCGTGGAAGCCGGAACCGCTGCCCCGCCCCCTACAACCCCGCCCCGAGGAGTGCGTATGCAAATTACCCGCATCCGGCGCGCGGCCTTCTGGGTAAAACTAAGCGGCCTCGTCGCGACCTTCAGAAGCCTTAGGAAACAAGGAGTTGGTGGTTTGCTTCGGAAGCTGTGCTCGGTATATAGGTACACTAGCTACCAGGCTGCGAGTCCAGGAGTTGAGAATTAGTCACCCCAACCCTACCCGGTATTGGTGTTTCTTGCTAGCAGCGCACGCACCACTTGCACCAACCATCCTTTTCTTGGGGTTGCGCTACTGTCCAATGAACGCGTAGTGAGGGCAGTACTGCTAACGCCTAAACAACACATTCGCATCAACTAAGGCTCTGCTTTATTTTGGTGCAATTTTTGGAAAAAAGAAAATCCTCTTTTCCACGACTTACGAGTTCAAAAATAGTCTACTTTAAATATTAAAAATTTGACGTAATATGCCACTTGGCCTATAAGGGGCGCTCAAAGCTTATAGCATCAGTTATTCTTGTATTCCTGGAGTTCTTTGTTACTAGCTACCACATAGTTTACTTAGCATAACACTCAATTACTTTACAGACCCACCGATTTTATGGGCTTTAAATACTCCCCAAACTCAAACTTTGTTTCACAAGTCCACTTTGGCGCTTCAACACATGATCGAAAGTGCTAATTCTACCTCTCATTAGGAAGCAGTCTTGCTTTGTGCCTTATGATTAAACTGAATAAGTACGTGTCTTACAGACCAAGTAATACTGAGACAAAGATACTAACCCTAACGTCAGGCAATAGAATTAGGACTCCCGAATTTCCATCTGTCTGCCCTTACACACAGCAGTTGATAAAAGCAAAGACTGCAGGCTCTTATTCAGCTTGGAATCCACTGCTTCAAAACCACCTAGTATTATCAGGACATAAACTGTCAACTACATAAACTCTCCTATGAAAGAGGCTGACACATTGAAGATATTAAAGGAAATAATTCTCAATTTTTATACAAATAGGTTTTTTAAAAAAAATATGTAATGGTATATAAAACATTTTAAAATGGTGTCTTAACTTAGCTAAAGAGGATTAGGTATCACACTCTGGCTTCCTTCCGAAGAGCAGAGTACATCATCTCAACCAGATGATCAGGGTCAGTAACAGTAGTCACAAATCATGTTGACATATAGATGTTGGCAACGGTGTGATTAAAATGACACTTTACATCCTCAAACCCCATAAGCCCAATTTATTTAATCATGAGGAAAACCTCAAATTCCCATAGAGAATGGACATCCTGCAAAATGCGTGACCAGGACTGGCAAAGTCATCTAAAACATAAAAGTCCAAGAAATTGTCCTAACCTAGAGGAGTCTGGAGACACAGACAACTAACTGTAGTGCAGGATCCTGGGCAGGATCCTGGAACAAAGGACAGTAGGAAAAAAAGAATGAGGAACTCTGAATAAACTCTGGACTTGAGTTAATACGAATGCATCAATATTGCTTTATTAATTGTAACAACTATACCATACTAATGTTAATATAACAGAAAGACTAAGTGGGGGGTACACTGGAAATCTCTGAACCATCCTGTAATTTTCCTCTAAGTCCAAAACTGTCCCAAAGAGCAGCCCATCAATGAAATGAAATTGGCTTTTCCCTGATGAAATCCTGAGTACTGTTGATTCACTTGTTGGAGGTGGGAGGATTATTCATTACAGAAATAGTTAACAATGCTGCCTCTGAGTTCTCACCACATCCCTTCATCACTCATTCAATTCAGTTTTGAATGAATTCAAAATTCTGTCAGATATCACAGCACTTATCATCAGTCAAGCTACCTGTGGAATTTGAGGGAACACAGACTTTAATCCTTTCCAGGATGGAGGTTTACTTGGTAGGTTTGACCAGATCATGCCTAGCTACATCATACAAAGTAAACTTCAAAAAGTCTAGCCCAGACAGACTGGGAAGTCCAGAGACTCCCCAGGAAGCGTCTCATGGCACATGCAGCTAAGGCCCAGGGAAACAGGACAGGAGAGGACAGAACACAGTCGCTGGCAACCTCACAGCAGAACCGACAACTGGACTTGGGAAGGAAGCAGAGGGGTTCCTATATAGTTGTCTAGCTCACCCTGAGTCACAGCCCCAGTGGGCAAGAAAGGGAATCGCCACCCGCAAACATTTATCTTCACAGCACAGGCCTTGCTCCTGTTTCTGTTTCTTTACCAAAATAGGGGCCACATGAATAAAGTCATTGCCTAGAAGACCACAGTTAGTAGCTGGGAAGCCTCTCTGTGCCTGTTTCCTACCTGTAAAACAGGACGACAGTAACAGCTACCTCATAGGTCGCTCTGTGTGTCAAGCGCTTGAAATGGTGCTCGGTGCATGGTGAGGGCTAGACCGCACACACACGCTATTACGGCCGGCTCACTGTCATTGCCATTACAAAGTAGGCATGCAGAGAGAGGGAAGGCTGCCAGGATTGGGTCTAAGGGCTTAAACCGAGGACAGGGCTGAGAAGTTGCAGAGAAGGTGGCTCCTAAGGGGCTTCAGGCGTGTCTGGAAGACGATGGGACAGCCACTGGAGAGCTGTAATGCTAAAGAAGAGGTGGGGGTGGGGGGGGGGGGGACGGGAACAGGGCACGGTGACCAGCATGGGGAAGGCGGCCTGGGAGAGACAGGGCAGAGACAGAAAGGAGGTCGGGCTCCTATCCAGAACCAAATACCTTTAGTTTTCACTAAACCATTAATTCTGCATTACTTCAAGCACCTCCTTCAATATTCCATTTAATTTTCTGAGTTTATGCTTGATATCACTACTAAACTCCTTACATGTAAGGAATACTATGCCTTGTATTTTGCCAAAATTTCCATAATATTTATATAGCACAGTGGTGGATGCTCAATAAACCCCTACTTTACAAAAAGCAAAAACAAAAAACAAGCGACTTTACTAACTAGTAATGAATTAGCTGAACAGATGAGAACAGAAGAGTTCTCAAGGTCCAACAATTCCTTTATCCTACAACTTTAAAAACATGCTTTAAAAAGCAGGTAATTGCTAAGTAACTCAGATTCACCCTCACGCTGGAAACAAAATTGCCAGCTAAATTATAAAAGAACATCTGGTTGGAAACATCAAGAACTAAGAAAGCAAAGAAAAGTTACCAGGTCATGAAACAAGTAAACTAAAATCCAGAGGGATGAGCCCAAAGCAAATGCTCCGCTTCTGCCCTCGGGTCATGTAAACCCTGGGAAGGGGCAGCCAACACCCCGAGAGTTACTCTCAATACCCATCTGGGTCCAGGAGAACAAAGACTGGATTCCACAGTCTCCAAAGGTTGGTGGCTTGGACAGCCCCCTACAACGTGAGTTAGAAATTCAAATGGCTATACCTTAGGAGAGTGAGCTGAAAGTAAAACAGCCTTCAGATGGACCACAGATTAGCTTCCCAAGAAGCTGGGTGGCCCCAAAAATATATCAATCCTTGACAGCAAATGGAAATGATCTTGGCTTAGTGGTACCCTAAAGCCCCAGGCAGATGAAAACACAAAGCACTTCTGGATGGAGAGAGCATCATCCTAATCTAGTCCTCAACTTACTTCTTTTGGAAATGTTTGTTTATTTGGGGCAGAGAGAGTGCAGGCGGGGAGGGGCAGAGAGAATGGGAGACAGAGAATCCCAAGTAGGCTCCACACTATCAGCTCAGACCCTGACTCAGGGCTCAAATTCATGAACCGTGAGATCATGACATGAGGCAAAATCAAGAGTCAAATGCTTAACCAACTGAGCCACCAAGGCACCCCCTCAATTTACTTCTTTAAATAATTTTCAAATACAACGTCCAAAATACAACCAAAGATAACCAGGCACACATAATATCTATAAATGAAATTTAGCAGAAACACAGACACACATGAACTGCGCACATGAAAACAACTAGATACTAAAATAATAATTCTGGGGCAACTGGCTAGCTCAGTCACCAGAGCGTGTGATTCTTGATCTCGGAGTCATGAGTTTAAGCCCCAAGCTGGATGTAAAGATTCCTTAAAATAAAATAATAATAATAATAGTAATAGTAATTCTTACTATATGTAAGAAGATAAAACACATGATTAAAATTGGAGGAGAGAAATTACAAATTTTAAAGAGTGACATCAACTTTTAAAAGCACCAAATAAATACAATATCCAAAACTCAGTACTCAATGGATGGGTTTAAAAGCACACTGAACACTAAGTCTGCAGAAAAATCCACAATGAAAAGGCAAAAGAATGAAATATTTTTAAAAAATAGGTAAGAGACAACAAATAGAAAGAAACGAACTAACATGAACTAACATTCAAATGAAGTTCAAAATGGAAGGTTAGCCACAGCAAGTCAAAAGCAGTAGCTGACACCCATTTGGAGCTGCTGTAACAGCGAGGAGGGAGGAGGGAGGGGGAGAGGGTGCCTGGGTGGCTCAATCATTTAGGCATCTGACTATCTCACATCAGGTTGTGAACTCCAGGTTTGAGTTCAAGCCCCACACTGGGCTCTGTGTTGGGCCTAAAACCTGTGAGGGAGGGAGGAAGGAAGGAGGAAAGGAGGGAAGGAGGCAAGGAGGGAAGGAAGGAAGGAAGGAAGGAAGGAAGGAAGGAAGGAAGGAAGGAAGGAAGGAAGGAAAGAGAGAGAGAGAGAGAAAGAGAAAGAGAGAGAGAGAGAGAGAAAGAGCAGCATTATTCAAAATAGCCAAAGGTGGACAGAGCCAAATTTTGACCCAAGTGTCAAATTAAGCACACTTCATGATGAAATACTGAAAATATTTTTTAAAAAATGGAAGTATAAAACTCATAAAGAAGCAAAACTGCCGTTATTAATGGAAAATATAACTATAGGTAAAAACCTAGAAGATCTACAGGTATATTATAAAATTACAAAGTTAGTTAAGCAAAACTGAATAATCCAAAGTCAATATATAAAAGAATCAACTACATTCCCATTTACAACAAGCCAAAAAGGAATTTTCTTAAGTTTCCATATTTAATTGCATAAAACTAAACACCTAGGAATAAATCTAGCCAAAATAAATTATCTACCCAAAAAGCTATGAAACAATTCAAAATAATAACAGAACTAAAATAAATGGAAAGATAAACTATAGGTTGGAATGAACATTCAGTACTGTGAAATTCTTTCTTCCTCAGTTGATCCACAATTCAGTAAAATTTCACTCAAAATCCCGACTGTGTATTTTTTTTTAAGAAGTTCACTAGTTGACTCCAAAACCTATGTGGAAATGTAAATAGCAAGACAAGAGGTGATAAAACGTGCTCCCACCAGGTATCACGATTTATTATAAAATGGCAATAATTAAGGCAATGTGCTATCAGGTCAAGCAGAGACAACTATATTAAAAGAACAGAATAAAGAAACAGACTCACACATACATGGGCACTTAACTTATTAGAAAGTGGGCACTACAGAGCAGTGAGAATAGGACTGCTCTTTTAAATCAATGCCCCAGAGTCAACTAAATATATGGAATAAGAAAGAAACAGACTCCTACCTCACACCATACACAAAAATGAATTCCTGGTAATAGATATAAGTGTGGAAAGGAAAAACCGTAAGGCTTTTAGAAATTAACATAAGAAAATAGCAGGGCACAAAAAACACAAACCCTAAAGAAAAAGACTGATGAATTGGATCACATTAAAATTAAGAACTTTGGCATATCAAACAGTGTAAGAAGGTGAAAGGCAAGTCACACTGAAAGACATTTATAACACAAATAAGCAACCACAGGCCTGATTCTAGAATATACTGTACATATACAGATCTTCTACAAACCAAGCAATAGGTAACCCAGATCAAATGGGCAAAATAGCTGAACAGACACTTCATAAACGACAGCAATGGTCAGAAGTATATGAAAAGTTGTTCGGCCTCCGTTAATCATCAGAGAAATGGAAAGTAAAATTATAAAGAGACACTGATAAGAGCATTTGACCGCAAAGAGACACTGATACATGGTCCCCAGGAGGGCTAAAATTCAAGACTGGCAATACCAAGTGTGACAAGAACACGCGAACTCTCATACATGCTGGCTGGATTGTAAATTGGTACAAGCAACACTTCAGAAGACATCTCTGGGAGCACCTGGCGGCTCAGTCAGTTAAGCTTCTGACTCTTGATTTCGGCTGGGGTCATGATCTCACAGTCATGGTACTGAGCTCTGCATCAGACTCCACTCTGAGTGGAGCCTGCTTGGGATTCTCTCTCCCTCTTTCTCTGCCCCTCGCCACTCACACACATACACGTGCAATCTCTCTCTCTCAAAATAAATAAATAAACATTAAAAAAAGAAAGCACCCTACAAAATTTGCAACAATTCCACCGCTAGGAATATGCCCAAGAGAAATACCTGCACATATATAACAGATGAGATATACAAAACTTCTCAAAGCAGCACCATTTACAATAGCCTAAAACTATAAATCCACGTGTCCATCTAGTGTAGAACATACAGGTGTAGTTTCACACCAAAGAACACAATGAACAACACAAATAAACGAATCACAACTACACTCAACAGTACAGATAAATCTTGTAATATTGATTAAAAAGAGGGAGAGAGAGGGGAGAGGGGAGGGGAGAGAAGAGGAGAGGAGGGGAGAGGAGAGGAGGGGAGGGGAGAGGAGAGGACCATGAAAGTAAGGAGAGCAGTTACTCTGGGAAATGCCGGCAGCGCTCTTACCTCTGCTTCAGAGTGGTGAGGAACAGCTGTCAGCTTTATTGCAACTGTGTCTTTGTGTTTTGTGCACTTTCTATGTATCTTTTTAAGTTTAAAAACTGGAAAAGTGGCGGTGCTCCTTAGACTCTTTGACCTGGGAGTCTGTGACTGCTCTCTACCTTACTTTCCAAACCACCAGTGAAAAAAGCACCAAAATAGAAATAGCACAGTTTTTGTCCTAGAACGTGACATCTGCTCATTGATCAAAGAATGAAATACTAAATTATTTTCCCCTCAAAAGAATCCATAAGGGACAAGCTAGGTAGGAAGACCCTTGCATTCCTTAAGCTTCAGGAGACTGGACTGGCTTAGGTAAATATAGCATTTTGCACTCATGTTGTACTTTATTGTTTTTAAGGCACTTTTGGGTGAGTCTGAATAATCTCACAGTAACCTGATATGCAGACATACTCTCCTGAATTTGCAACTGAGGAAAATAAAGACCAAAGAGGTCAAAAGACTTACCCGAAGTCACGAAGTTTGGACAGTGACCCAACTGAAAACAAACCCACGCCTCCAGACTCCGTCAGGACCACCTTCAGATTTAAGAGCAAAATCCCCACATCCCAAACCCCACGGTTATCATTTCTCATCTCTCTGAGCTAGCTTATGTTCGACACAGCACTTCTCTACCAGTGACACCAGATCACCCCTCGGGTGAGCCCTCGCTCTCACCGTCTCTGCTGCCCTGACTGCGCCCACGACAAGACAAGCACGGCACTCTGTCACACCAATCGGGGACTGAGGACCCGCTCTCCACCCCTCCTGGCCTGCGGGGCTGCCCCGTCTCCAGGCTTCACACGCTTTCTCGGTAAGATCACCACAGTAATACCTTAAAGAATATACCTGAGGGTGAAGACTTTGAAGAAAATGCCTGGAATACTCAGTAAGTGCCTGCTCCCTTCTTTATGAGAGCACCATGTTAAAAAAAAAATGAACCAAGTAGAGTTTATTAGGGGGAAAGAGGACCAGAAGTCTGAAGAAGAAAGGAAGGCTGCCCCAAATCTCGTCACTCAGTAAGAACCCTATTAACACTTTGATGACTGTCCCCACAGGGCATCTCTGTATGAGCACGTGTGCATGGGAACGTTACATGAACAGGTGACAGTTAGTTTTTCACTCAATATGCCATGGAAGTCTTCCCAATGAACAGATAAGGGTCTATACCCTCATTTTCGGTGGCTACCTGATACCCTATTGTATCCAAGTATCCTAATTACTGATCCAATCTTCCGAACCAATGCCAATGCCAGCACTCAGGGTTGGTTAGAATTATTCGTTACTTCAAACACTACTGTGATGGGTGCTCGACTCCACACGTGTTATCTCCTTAGGACAAATTCTGGAAAGGACACACTGCTGGGTCAAAGAGAACACACACGGCATGCTAGGCGAGCTCTATTTTTAACATCACGCACTAGCTGCCCTGTGGGGCTACGGGCTGCTGATGCCTACAAATCTGTTGGTTTTTTTAAAACACTCCACACTGTAACCTTATTAAATAAGGAGGAAATTAATTAGCCCTCTACGCTGCACTCACTTTTAATTCCAAGAATAACAGCACAACACAAATACCAAAAAAGAGTGTGATAAAGTCAGTGACTTTTGTGTACTGGCATATAGAGTGGGAGAATTATTCACCCAAACTAGTTGTCCTTCAAAGTAGTCACCAGACTCTTCCCAGGGATAATGCCATTGGGTGTTCCTCTGAAATGGCCCCCAGAGACAGCTTATGTGCCCTAAGTCTGTTAAAGTGTCAGTAATGAATAGATTGAGTCTCGCCAAGTTCTCCGCTTGTTACCTGTCGTTGCCCATATATAAGGGTTTTATAGTTAGAAAGCAACTTCAGGCCTTCACGTCACCAAACCACTTGGTTTTACACGTGAGCAGCAACAGGTCAAATGAAGCTAGGAGGCAAGGTCGGAGTACAGAGAGAGGCAGCTGGTAACCGTCACAGATCTGAACTAGTCTACTGCCACCTTCAGGGGACACAAGAACATTCTGTGTCCATGCTGTCCGATTGGCACCCGCTAGCCACGTGTGCCTAGTGAGCAACTGAAATAGGAGTGTGAATGAGAAATAGAACTTTACATTTTACTTACAACATGAAGTTACCTAACTTTAAATAGCCGCAGAAGGCTCACGGCTACGGTGCTGGGCAGCACTCTGCGCAGTGGCCACCCACACGAGCAGGTAAAAACCCGGGCCAGCGTGCAGAGGGGTCGGGGCCCACCTCATAAGCTCTGCTCACGTGACACCACGTAAGAAGTTGTAGAGGGGCCGGGGCCCACCTCGTAAGCTCTGCTCACGTGACACCACGTAAGAAGTAAGGTCACTGTGACCAGATCTCCAGATTCAAAAGCTTTTTCTTTTTAATGTTTATTTATTTTGAGAGAGAGAGAGAGACCATGTGTGTACACCATATCTCCAGATCTCACATGCTTGCCACTCACTGAATGAATCTTAAGGATCTGAGGAACCCAAAGAAAACACGTTGTGGCTCAAACCCAGCCAAAGAGCCCTAAACCTGCATGCAACTTCTCTCTTCCAGATTACTTCTCATAAATGGGAGACCGGGCACCAAAACATTCATGGTTGTCTAAGGGATTAAACAAAGATCCCAGCTTCCCGCCTGGGCCACCCCAGCCAGCCAGCAAGCTCACAGCCGTGGACCCTGACCCGACTCTCCGTGGGTCTCCCTGGCTAGCCCAGTCCAGGACGTCTTCCAGCCTCCCGAGTCCACCCAGCCCAAGACCTGTATGTGCATCTCTCCAAAATGAGCCCTAAATACTCAAAGCAGGACAGTTCCTCATGCGGCCTTTCACATTCCCACCTGCTTCCTGAAAGGGGGTGGAGGGAAGCACGGGGAGGGGGCAATCAACCCCAATCAATCGCTACCTTGCATATATTCCCTTCATAGTATTACTTACTCCTCACAGCAACACCTTGAGCCAAATACCACACCTATAAATACCCCTACTTTACAGATAAGGAAGCAGCAACTGGGCAAAGTCACTGAGCTATTAAGTGGTTCAAATAATATCCATTAACCAATCAGCCTTACAAAAGGGCAAGCCAAGAACACTGAGGCTGTGATGACAAAATTGGTTACTCTCGTGTGTGTGCTTACCCCAGAGAACCGTCTGCCCACTGGTTGCCCTTCGGAATGGGCCTTACTCCTAACAGCCAAAAAGTGGTCATCGTCCAAATACCCATCCACTGGTGAGCGCATCAACAAAATGTGGTATACCCATACAAGTGAGTACCCTCCAACAATAAAGAGGAATGAAGCAGGATACATGCTGTAATACAGATGAAGCCTGGAAACAGGATGCCAAGAAAAAGTCAGACACAAAACACTATATATTGTACAAATCTATTTATACGAAATGTCCAGAAAAGGCAAAAGTACAGGGACAGGAAAAAAATGATGGCTTACAGCAGGGGGGGGGGGGGGGGGGGGGGGGGGGGGGGGGGGGGGGGGGGGGGGGGGGGGGGGGGGGGGGGGGGGGGGGGGGGGGGGGGGG
>NC_043702.1:100152921-100171090 GCF_006229205.1 Suricata suricatta
AATTGTATGGTATGTAAGTTATATCTCCATAATGCTGTTAAAACAAAAAAATCAGTTATTAGGCTTAACGGAACTCTGATCTTTCAGGCGAGTAGACTCTGAAGAATTGATGGCATTGGCCAAAAGCAGGTCCTGGTTATTCGTCTATCCGGACACACCGCCGGTTGTAGGAGGGGAGCGAGGCCAGGGGTCGGGCAGGAGCTTGGCGTGGACCGGAGTCCTCCGGCTCCCCCCGGACTCTCTGAAGGGCTCAGGGCGGACACACACCTCAGCAGTTGGGCCTGGGGTTTTCCTGGATGGGCTGTCTGTCCCCTGCCTGAACATTCAGCCCTCCCTCCGCTGTCTGCTCTCCTCTTCCATGAACTCCAGCGCCTGCCCATCTCTTCCCCGAGGCATAGACAGAAAGCTGTGTCCAGCACACCCACTGCTGAGCGCCTGGAGTCTAGACGCGAAGCTTCTGCAAGGCAGGTTCTAGATCTTCCCCATGTCTGTACGTCCGCAGCAACCAGACCGCCAGCAAACGTGGGGGCCTGAGACGGATGGAAAGCGGCTGGATGAGGCAGTAATAATAGTGCAAATGGTTATTTAAGTCATGTGTGCACTGAGCATTCCGATGAACGATCCCAGACACAATAACCGGCACGAAGACCGCTGTCTCCTCTTTGTCCCCTTGCTTCCACACTCGTCCTCATTTGGCCTATGCTCACCACACAGAGGTCCTTTTAAAATGGAACTCCTATCAGGTCACTCCTCTATCCCAAGCCTCCAGTGGCTCCCCACGCGGAGTAAGAGCCGGTCTTCACAAGGGCCTACAAGCCCTCGAAGCCTGACCTATTCCCGCTCTGAGCTCCCTGCTGCCCCTTCCGCAGTCCTGGCTGTTCCTCAGACAACCCCTCCTCACACCCAACCTCTGTCTCTGGAACGCCCTTCCCCAGGATACCGCCTTGCCAATCCCCGCATGTCACTCCAGTCTTTGCCGGAACAGTCATCTTCTCGGCCAGCCGGCTGCAACCACCCTACTCAGCTACCCGGCACCGTGGGCGTCTGCGGGTATGGTGTACTAGGTGCGCCCCTCCACCGGCTCTGCTTCATCTCTTTCCAAAGTGCTCATCAATTTCCAGTATTCTAGAAACTTCACTCACTCAGTTAACTTGCTCGAAGCTTCTTTCCCCCAAGTAGAATATGTGAAGAAAGGCATTTTTATCTAATTGCTCATTGCTATGTTTTAGAATCTCCTTTGTTAAATAAATACATTGAATCCCATTTGATATGACTTAATGCTCACCTGGAAAAGTGTCTTTCCTCTAAATTTAAAATTACAGGGATGCCTGGGTGGCTCAGTGGATTAAACATCCAACTTCAGCTCAGGTCATGATCTTGCAGTTCATGAGTTGGACTCTGTGCTGACAGCTCAGAGACTGGAGCCTGCTTCAGATTCTGTGTCTCCCTCTCTCTCTAAACCTTCCCTGCTTGCTCTCTCTCAATAATAAATAATAAACATTAAAAATTAAAAAATAAATCTATACATTCAAAATTTCATTGAAAATAAACTAATCCGGGCACCTGGATGGCTCTGTAGGTTAAGCATCTGACCCTTGGTTTCAGCTCAGGTCACAATCTCACGGAATTCGAGCCCTGCATCAGGCTCTGTGCTGACAGCATGGAATCTGCCTGGGATTCTCTCTCCCTCTCTCTCTCTGCCCCTCCTCCATGTTCTCTTGTTTCTCAAAATAAATAAGCTTAAAAAAAAAAAAGAACAAATAGGGGTGCCTGGTTGGCTCAGTTGGTTAAGTATCTGGCTTCGGGTCAGGCCATGATCCCAGTTTGTGGGTTCAAGCCCCGCGCTGGGCTCTGTGCTGACAGCTCGGAGCCTGGAGCCTGCTTCAGATTCTGTGACTCCCTCTCTCTCTGCCCCTTCCCCACTCACACTCTGTCTCTCTTTCCTCTCAAAAATGAATGAACATCAAAAAAAATTTTTTTAAGAAAATGAATAATTTAACATAACTTGCTCCTTTTAAACTTCTTTATGCTAAAAAGTGAGGCCAAAACATAATTAAGTAGAAACTAGTACAACTGAAGCATCAGGAAAGTGGTGATCCCATGTAAGAGGTCCTGCACTGGGTCAGGAACCTACATTCTAGCTGTGCCACCAAGCAACTCTAAGTGTATCAATCCTCTCTGGGCCCCTGTCTACAAAACTAAAACTAGTGGTCTCCAAGGTGCTGCAGACCCCCAGTCTGAATCCTGTTCCCTGTCCACCCTTCTGCAGTGGCACCCACCATGGGTGCTGGGCCTTCCCCCAGGGGCCTCCAGAGCAGGGGCTGTGCCGGACTCTTTCCTGGTTCTCAGTGCAGGTAAGAAATTCTACTAGTACCTGTCTCGGCCGATGCCTTAAGGCAGCGACCCCGAAACTCTCTTGATTGCACATCCTTATTAGAATACCTCCTATGTATCAATAATAAAATATTGTCACGCAGATATACCGCAAAGTATAAAATACATGGAAAATGCAATACTTTTAAAGAACAGAATTAGGGGCGCTGAGTGGCTCAGACAGTTGAGCATCTGACAGTTGATTTTGGCTCAGGTCATGATCTTAGTCAGGGTCGTGGGATCAAGCTCCGTGTCAGGATCTGCACTGAACATAGCCTGCTTGGGTTTCTCTCTCTCTCCTCTCCGCCCATGTTCTCTCTCTCTCTCTCAAATAAAAAATAACAAATAAATAAAAATAAAGAACAGAATTAAAAATCACTTAACAGGGGCTCTAACTTGGCTCGACGGCCTGCCCTAGCCCCGCCAGGAAGGCCACTTACAGGTGAAGCAGCATGACCTGTGAAGCTGTACCTCGCCCTGCCTGGAAAGGAGAGAACATCATCACAATGAAAAGAAATCCTCGAGGGTCCCACTTCCTAGGAAGCAGCTCACTGCTGATCAGGGGAAACGATATATTCCCAAGTCCCTCAGACTCCAAATTACAATGAATTTCAGAGCTAGCCAAATTCTGGCACACTTTGTTCAGACAGTTCACAAGAATGACATTGCAAGCCAAAGCTTTCAACATGGCTTGGGTGCTTTAAAAACACTTTATGAGAAATCAATGCACTGAGCTGTAGCAGTCAGCAAAACTGCTGCAGGATACAGAGAGCCATCCTTTGTCTGAACTCAAGGACAAAGCCTTACTTAAGGTCACTGTGATGACGGCAGGCAAGATGTGGACCACACTTGGTGAGAGGTGCAACCATACAGCTTAAGACAAGCCAGCAGAATGCTCCATCTTCAGAAACCCAGTACATGAGATGATGGGGGGAGTATCCAAGCAGCAGACCGAGAACAGTCTTTAGAGGCAGACAAAATGGGTTTGGAACATGACACCACCAACCACCATTCTTAGTAAATATGGGACCCCGAGAAAGTTAACATCTCAAAGTCCATGTATGTATCTGTAAAATGGGATACCTAATATCCCCTTCTGTGGGTAACTGGGAGAATTACTGAAGCAATCTATTTAAGTTGGCTGGCACAGTGAGCCGACACACACAGTAAACATGACCCAACATGTTAAGTTTTGGGGCTTTTGGGGATCTCAAAACAAAAATATCCTGTAGGCAGATGTCTGCTAGCCAAAGCCCAGGAGAGAAGTCTGAGATGCAGATACTGGTTTAAGAACCATATCCATGGAGTGGGAATACAGGAATAGTCTGGGTCATGTTCTGATGAGCCTTAGCAATACACTAAGAAAAGAGAAAGAATAAAGAGATAAAAGAACTAAAAAAAAATCAAAGGCATTATTACCATTACTTGCAAATAATAGCTATCTACTAAGAAAATCCAAGACAAACACATGAAAATTAGAAGCAACAAGAGAATGAGTTGGCCACATCTCATGCATATATAGAAAAATCTATGCCTTTTCGTTATATCAATCAGAACCAGGAAGAAAGTTGAAAGGAAAAAACAATCAGATTTACAATTCCACCAAAAAACACATTAATTAGGACTGAACAATAAGACTTATGTGAAGAAATTATAAAAATTTTACTAATGAGTACAAAGAAACCACAAATATATGAAGAGAAATGTCATATTCCTAAAGGAAAAAAATAAGAATAAACATAAAAAAAAGAGAAACAACAAGCCCAACATAAAAATATCTGTAAAATATGTAGTAAAGGATCATGTCCATGATTAAAAAAAAAAACCCTACAAATAATTTTTAAAACTAAACACCCATTTTTTAAATGGACATTTCATTCTATAAAACATCAATCAACATACCAACTTGCTCAGTCTCATTTATATCCAAAGAACTGTAAATCACAACGATACACCATGTATAACCTACTGGGTTGAGATATGTTTTTAAAGAATAGTAATGGCCTGTGTGTTTGGAGTGTTCAGAAAATAGACACTAACATAAGCTGTTCACAGCCTTGGTCAGTGCAACCGATACAGGATTTTGGCACACACTTGATAGCTAAGAAACTTTTAATATGTATAAACTTTGGTCCAGCAAGTTCATCTAGGAATCCGTTTCAGAAATGTTCACAACTGTGCAAACCGGTACAGTGTGCATACAACAGTAGTCACAACAGCATTATTCTGTAAAAGAAAACATTAAAAATAACTCCGGGGGCCCTTGGCTGGCCCAGTCAGTTCATCATGTGACTCTCGATCTGGGGGTCATGAGTTCAAGGTTCAAGCCCCATACTGAGTGTAGGGTTTACTTTAAAAGATAAAAAATAAAATAATAATAATAATATCCATCAACAGGTAACTGGGTGTGTGTATGTAGTTGTATGTGGTTGTGTGTTGTTTGAATAATTAAAAACTGTAATAACAAATACATTCACAGTGAACGATCCAAAAATAAAATTAGAAACCAATTCCACATACAATAGCACCAAAAAAGAAAAAAATGCTTAGTAATAAGTTTAACAAGAAAGAAGTGCAAGACTTGCACACCAAAAACTACAAAATACAGTTGGTGAAAGAAATTCGAGACCTAAATAAGTGGAAAGATATCCTTTGTTCCGGGAACAAAAGACAGTATTGCTGAGGTGGCCAGACTCCCTAAGCTACAGATTCTGTGCATTTGTTATTAAAACTCCAGCTGCCCTTTTTCTGCAGAAATTGACAAGCCATGCTATGGAGCTTAAAAAAGAAAAAAAAAGGAAGGAAGGAAGGAAGGAAGGAGGGAGGGAGGGAGGGACAGACGGAGGAAAGCAGGAAAGCTGCAGCTCAATATGCACAGTGTGACCTTATCTGGTTGGTTGGTTTGTTTCTTAACTTCCATGCAGGTTTTACGAACAGGTAAGTTTGCATGGTGACGAACAGGCCTTTTACCCTGCCTCATACATGTCTATAGTTTCACAACAAGCACATATATAATTTCATAATATAAGAAAATCACAATAAAAATGGTTTAATATATTAAGTTTTAAACAAATAAATTTAAATTCCCTGACAGGCCACCTGCCAGGAAGGAATGGAAGGCACCCTTGGTCCAGGTTTGGTCTGCAAAGGGGAGAAGGAATCCGCATCCAAAACACCCCTATGCCCCAAGGTTATTCCCCCGAAGTGTGCATGGACTCATTATTCCTTCTCTTTACTTCCATGCAGATTTGAAATTTGTCGCAGTACAAAGTGAAAGAAAAATATGGGTGACTAGTTCTTGGATCTCCAGGGTCCAGCTCTCCTCAACTAGTAGTCAGGGATTGAATCAACGAATCACTCACTATGTAACTGTCCCTCACCCCCTATGCTGCAGGGACTTAAAACAGCACACTGGTATTACACAACCACTATCAAAGGGAAACTCTGATAATATAAAACAGGAGGACAAGGAGTTGAGGGAGGGCAGTGAGTCCAGCCTTTGGAAACACGGGACTTCCTACAGTGTTTTTAAAAACCAGTTATAATGAGTACATTCACTATTCTCTCTTGTGGAAAACAATCGGTTTCCCCCCACAATCAGCCTATCTATCTACAAGGGTCGTCACAGGTCTGCAAGCACCAGGATGTAAAGGGAGGAGCAACTCAGAGGAAGGGGTTCAAGGTTTCATTTATATTAGGGCTTAACGTCAGACAAGGTTTTCTTGTGGTCTGTGGTTTCTTTGAGGACGAAACGTTCCTCTGACTGAGGCAATAACGTGTTCCTATGAGCTGCAACATAAAATAGAGATCTTTGCTAGCAAAAGAGGCTGACAAGCTGCGGGCCTCTGTCTCCATAGCACAAAGCCCAGAGCTGGACAAAGCACAGAAACCCAGGCAGACAGTCCACCTTCAGGGCCTGAGCGTTATGCTGAAGACACATACGCTGACAGCGAGTTCTTCCGGAGCTGGGAGAGTGGGGGATGGGGGGGATGACTCAGGGCAAGCACCCAGCCTCAGAGGAGGCATTCAATATACTACTTGGTTCTCCCAACCACCGCTCTCCTCCCTCATGCTATATTCTGCCTTTCACAGACTTCTCTAGCCACCCAGCATCAAATGCAGAACCCCAGGGCTCCATCAGGCTAGACGACCCCCGAGGGCCCCAAACACCAGGGGAGTCCCTTTTTTCCCCTCCACTAAAAATCAACTGGGTAGAACACTGCATAGCTCTTGCAAACACTTCCAAATAAATACAATTTGGAAACTTATCAGCTCTGGGGCCAGCCATCCCAAACTCTTCAATTATTTACAGGAGGATCAGACACAGGCACAGAGGCACAGCAGGCAGGTTTTGTTTAAGCTGGGCTTTTTGTCCTCTGTGCTATTGTCGCTGATCAAGTTTTTTAAGTTCTATCTTTCTACGAGGTGGCTGGGGACAGGAGATGCTCCCTGCCTCTGTCTGACTTTGTTCTCTTCCATCTGGAAGGGGAGTCATCAGTCTCTTCTGATCCCCATGCCTTCATCTGTAGGACGCCTGCGTGACGGTCTATACGCAGTACCTACAGCACGCTCAAAACCCAAGGCAGGTGAAAGCGTTGCGATTTTATCAAAGAGAACAAGTAACAGTTTGAAGAGGAGGCAGGGAGAATCCGCAGACACCTCTCTTGTGGGTTGAGCCCCTCCTCTTCCAATCCAGAAGTTCATTCATGCTTTCAAACACACAATGCCCGGCAGCTTTGCCAACAATTAAGAATGTTATACACGCCTACAAACATAATGAATTCGCTTATGAAAAACAGCCAACTTGTTCCAGCACAGAAAGCTTAAAAGCAGGACAGAGAAATCAAAATAAATTTGCTGTTCTAATTTCTTCTAACTTCCAGCCCCTTGGAAAACAAAAAGGCCCTCTGAACTGGGAAGAAATTTTCAGCTATGAGGAAGGCAGCTTTTTCTGTACTACTTCCTACTCAGTCTAATTCTGATTTCACATCTCAAAGTACACAAGACCACATTTGAAAGAAAGAAGATAGAGCATGGGATGAAAATGAAAGTTCATGATGGAGTTATTTCATAATCTTTATTTATTTTTGAGAGAGTGCTCGAGAGAGCTGGTGGGGGAGGGGCAGAGAGAGAAGGAGGCACAGGATCTGAAGCAGGCTCTAGGTGCTAAGCTGTCAATGCAGAGCCCAACTTGGGGCTCAAACTCACAGACTATGAGATCATGACCTGAGCCGAAGTCAGACATTTAACTGACTAAGCCACCCGGGTGCCCCACAACGGAGTTATTTCAAATGAGGAATTTACTAGCTAGTCCAGGGTAATGCTAGAAAGCAAAAGAGAAAGAAAAGCTGCCATTTATCCATTCCTCCATACATGCCCCACTAGGACCCCACTCTGTTCTGACACCCTGTTACTTTGTCTCTCTAGCCTAGCAGTGGAGATCTCCCTCCAGTCAAACCCCAATGTGGTCTGACTTCTGTAATTTGGGCTTCTCCCTAACTCAAACCCACTTGAGGAAGAATTATGGAAGGTTCTGGACAGAAAGAGCCTTGGATATGCCCCTGTGTGTAATGTTTCCATCTCAGTGACAGACCTGTCACCCAGCCTCACATCCAGGTATGAAGGTCTCCAAACCCCAGCTCTCTCTACAGAGCAGTTTTCTTCTCAGGGCAGAGAAGTCCAGAACCCAGGTCCAAGACAGGGAACCAGCAGCAGTTTGATCAAGCCTTTCCTCCTGACGGCCCATGAAAATGCCAGTGCAGCACTGACAACCTGGGGCGGGGGGAGCGCACAGGGGGCTGTGTAAATGCTATTTTTCTGCAAACACAATCCCAGGAGCAGGGAAGCCCCACCCAGAGTTTCTCCAAGGGGGGCTGCAGCCGGGATGAAGGCTCACCCACCGACAGCAAGCAGGCCCGGGGCCCCTGCGCGGCTGTGACACACGAAGGGACCAGGACGCTGGGATCAAGCAGGGCAATGCACGCCAGCGAGGGGCTGCTGCGGGCAGGGGAGGGAGGCTGCATACACTGGGAAGGAGGGCAGGAAAGGAGCATCTAGGCACTAGCCAGGCTTGGCCCCCTTTGCACATTCGGCTCAAGTCCGTGATAATCCTCTGGTACGTGCTTACATGTGTGCCTGGTAAGGTAAGGTCACCAAATCCTCCTCGCTGGGGATCCTGAGATTCAAAGGGGGTGCTATTCGTAACTCTACCAGGACAGCAGGCAGAAAGTGGCACATTGCAGGCAAAAAGGACTGGTGGTCGCGGCAGGCACAAGTCCTCCAGGGCAAGAACCCTGTCCTATTCTGCTCTGTATTCACAGGACCAAAGAGGCCCTCCGTAAATGACGGCTACACCACTGACCAGACTGCCTTCCTCAATGCTCACCTTACCAAAAGCAACATGTGTGTTGTTGCCACCCGGGACTCCCATCCAAGTGCCCAGCGCGCCCCTCGGAAAGGAGATGCACGCTGTCTTCATGACTCCAGGGCGGCTGACACACAGTGCCATCGGGTGTGCAGTGCAGGGACCCGACAAGTCCGCACTTCTCAGTGCTCATCTGCCCCCATGCGTTATTACCGTATTACTGACTACACTGCCCATGCTGTCCTTTTCCTGTCTGTGGCTTATTTATTTAATACTTGGAAGTTTGTACTTCTTGCTTCCCCCCCCCGCCACCTATTTCGCCTATCCCCCATGCCCCCTCAGCAATCACTGGTTTGTTCTTTGTACTTGAGACTATTTTTCCATTTTATTTTGTGGATTCCACGTACTAGTGAAATCATAATGGTATCTGCCTTTCTCTGCCTGACTTATTTACTTAGCATACACATTTTTAATTAAAAAAGCATAAAAACTCTGGGGCACCTGGGTAGCTCAGTCAGTTAAGCATCTGACTTCGGCTTAGGTCACAATCTCATATTTTATGGATTCCAGCCCCCCATCAGGCTCTGTGCTGACAGCTCAGAGCCTGGAGTCTGCTTCAGATTCTGTGTCTCCCTCTTTCTCTGCTCCTCCCCCACCCATGCTCTGTCTCAAAAATAAAACATTAAAATAAAAAATTTTTTAAAGGAAAAGATGCTAAACCATCTTTGAAATGAACCTCCTCCATATCCACGGCCAGCCAAAACTCCACCCTAAAGCCGCCTGCCCACTGAATTCACTGTGACCTTCCATATTCCCCCTGTCCCCGGCTGGGAAAGGCTGTCAGTCCTGGGAGCTGCCTCGACAGCTGACACCGCATGTCCGGAGCACAGAGCCTTTTCCCAGCAGGGCCGCTCCTCCGTCAGCCATTCTCTGGATAACTCCAAACAAAGGTCATCGGTCATGACCGGCAGCAGCTCTGGTCTAGGTGTTTATGGCAATACCGGGAGTCACAATACACAAAAAAAGGAGTAAGATTCTAAAACATGTTCTAGGTCCTTTTTTGTCCCTTTTGGTATCAGTTTGCACTAAGCCATCTCCACCATGAAGGTTAAACAGGAGCCCTGGAATCTGTTTCTTTTCTGAGAAGAAAACAGCAAGAAAGACAAGTGAAGATCTCCTGCAGGGGGAGGTTTCAGGGAAGGCCAGAAACGAGCTGGTGGGAATGAGCTCGGGTTCCGGGCCTTCGCTCCTCTTGGAGATTGACAGCTGTGATTCCTATTATTGGATCTCTAGCAGTCCTCTTAGATTTCACTGGGTTAATCCAAGCTACCAAATAATGGAGACCAGCCCATAAGCTATTCAAGTGCCTCTGAAGCAATTGTTTCAAGGTTCTCCCGCGATGGGGGGTCTGGGAGGAGGAGGGTACAAGGAGAGAAATGGGGACGAAGCCAGTGAGAACTCTGGCCAGGTCTCAAAGGCCTCGCATCTCTCGGGTCCCATTATTACACTCCAAAGGTATGATATGAATCCTCGTCTTTATAAATCCTGCAATTATTTTACAACCGACACAATTACACTGCAGTATGACACATTCCAGGTTCCATTAAACTTTGTGTTTCAAAAAAAACCCTTGTATCATAAGTATTTCATGGAAATGACCTGGGCCTCTTTCTTTTCCTGAAAGGCTCTGTTTTCAAGTAAAACTATGACAGGGAGCCTTAAAAAGGGGGGGAGGGGGAGGTGTGGCATAGAAGCCTATGGCCTCTGATGACTGTGGCCAGGAGCTCTGTGGGTCAGGGAGACTCCGAGTTCTAAAACAGCAGGCATTCATTGTAGAGAAAGGGAAATCGAGGTATTTTATTGAGGATTTACTTAGTCTTAGCTTACTCTCGGATACCAGAGGTAATGCTCAGATCATTCCCCAACTGTCCCTCAACGCCCCAACGATCCACCCCCAATCTTACTACCTCTCGTCACACTGCACTAGCTTCCGGTTATCTCTGATTCGCCTCCAAGTCAGCTCAGACACCACCACAGTTTTCGAACCTTCCGAAGAACACCCTAGGAGGGCACTCAAAACTCTTCAGAGCTCCCTCACAGCCTGTTAAAAAACAGCTTCCCTGCCTTGGCGTGGCCTCCATTCTCTCCAAGGCCTGGTCCCAATCTGTCTTTCTAGATAGTTCTTTCTAGCACAGTTCAGGAGAAGGGTTTGGGTTCTGAAGCCAGATGGCCCATTTCAGATACCAGCTCTACCATTTATCTTCTTGTATTAAAGGGGAATTACAGCAGCAACTAACAAAGATGGTCATGGGGCATAAGCACGAATTTCTTTAAAAGAGCCAAGCACGTGCTGACACGCAGAGCTACTGAAGGGACATGAGCTGGGCCACTGTCAGCACCGCCAGCCTCCTTCCTTCCCTGCAGGGCACTGCTGCAGGCCAGCCCCGTGTGTAGTGCCGGGCTTACAGAGGGAGCCTCGCATGATCCCACCGCCCTGAGCTTCTGCGCGGACGGAAGGGCTGGACAGTGCCCACAGCCTCACTGACTGACCCAGTCAGAGTGGGACCTTCACTGCTCAGGCCACCACCACCTTGATCAGACACTGTTCCCCCCATAAACATGTGCTTCTCCGTGCCCAAACCCTAACATCTCTTAAGATCCAGCTCCCAGGCCACCACTTCTGGGCCGCTTCTGGTTGTCTCTGCCCACCTGGAAGGAAACCAAGAGTCAAGCATCGTTTCCAGTGGGTCAGTTATAACATAAAACACAGGGTCCTCGTATGCAAATCACAGCTACTCTGTTATAATCCTGTTTGAAGGTAGAAATATCCTTTTTCTCTTGACAACTGGCACTTCTTACCTTCTCAAAAAAAAACAAAATTGGGAAATGAACAAAGAAATTTCCAACTTAATCATTGTGCAGTCATCTGTGACTCAGTCAAGAAACCCAAAGAGATATGTGGACAGTAAAAAGGTATTAGGAAAGAAAAGAAATACCATTAGGGGCTCACAACACTCAGGGTTCAATGATCATGGCTGAGCGTTACGATGTCTCTTCCCTTATGTGACTACCTGTGTCTTCTTGGATGGGGCTGGTGAGCTGGAAAACTTTCTGTGGACTGACGAACTTCTAAGACTTGCCTGCTTTTACACCAGTGAAACAAAAGAGAAAGATTAAGGCTTTCCTTTCCTTAGCAGTAAATGCTCACTGAATGAAAGCTGAGAGGGAGAAAGGCACAGTATACAACAGAAGGACTTCAGACGGACGCGGAACATGCTCTCGGGCTCGTGGCCAATCGGCAACAGGAGAGGGGCGGCTCGCGAAGCCCAGCCCGAGTCTGTTCAAGGGCAGCCTCTGCCCAGCAGGCTCGGCAGTCCCGGCTTCCCTCCCTCATGGGACCAGGGGCAACGGCGACCAGTGCACCAAAGTGGGGATGTAAGTGACCTTCAGAGCAACTGGGGTGCCTGGGTGGCTAGTCCATTAAGCGTCCGATTCTTGATTTCAACCCAAGTCATGATCTCCTGGTTCATGGGGTTGAGATCCGAGCTGGGCTCTGCACTGACAGCATGAAGCCTGCTTAAGACTCTCTCCCCCCGTCTCTCTCTGGCCCCCCTTCCTTCCTCACTTGTGCTTGCATGCTCGCTCGCTCTCTCTCACTCACTCTCTCTCAAAAAAATAAACTTGAAATAATCATAACACAACCTTAGGGAAGGCTCCCCTGCACTAAGCAAGTAACGAGCCCACAGAGGAATGAAAGGGTGAGCCTGCCAGTGGGGAAGTTCTGCTAGATACCGGAGGCTCATCCCAAGCATCTGAACTTTCTATTTAGCTCATGGAAAGCTCACAAAATGTACTGGACATGTATATTACAGAGAATATTCTGGAATGGAGCCTTTCATGATGTCTCAGGGTCAGCATTACAAACTCAGTCACTGTGAGAAAGTCCAGGAGTATTTTTCCAGGGTCCCACAAGGCCCAGCAATGAATCTGAGGAAGCCTTCCGCACCGTCCAGGCTCCGGCTGGTCTTCACTTGCCTTCACTGATACACCTATCCTCTATGCAGGGGGCTGGTCTCAGAAAAGCCATGGGCCTTCCAGAGACGTAACTGTCCAACCTCCCATTCTGTTCATTTACTAAGTATCTGAGTGGCCACCATGTGCCAAGCACTGATTTAGGAAATAGATATTCTGTGGTTAGACAAGACAGGTAAGGGCTCTGCCATCTGGAAACATACATTCAAGTTGAGGGGAGGGGGGTTCAGACGGTAAAAGTAACCTGAGGCTAAAAGCTACTTGGGGAAGTCAGAGAAGGCTGAATGCTAAGACGTAAGTTACAACACCAAGAACTGGGGGAACTCTGAGCGCTATCAGAAGGCCGTAAAAGCATGTTCTAAAGGCAGAAAGGCCAGTAAAAGGCGAAGTCGGGAGGGAGGAAAAGGCCAAAAGACAGGGAGGGCCAGGCCATTTGCACTGTAAGGTCAAGTTTTAGTTTTATTCTAAGTATATATAGTGGGAAGACACTGGAGATGGGCTGAAAAATGGTAGAATCCAGATTATGATTCTTAAAAAAATCACTCAGGTTGTCATATACACTGGGGGCTAGACCACGGCCAATCTTGTTTTTAAACTGTGTTGTCATGACGATACTGCTTAAGCATACGGATTCTGGACCCAGACTCTGACACTTACTGGCAACTTGGAGCAAATTATTTCCTCTGTATGCCTCAGTTTCCTTACATGTAGAATGGAGATAAACATGAATATCCCATAAATACTGTTTCAGTTATAAGGACAAAGCAAAACAAAACGGCATCAAGCATCTACGGTCAATAATGCAAGCACTTATGCCCAAGCCACTACAGCGTATCAGTCTTCATACTCTTTCTCTCTGAAAGAGGAAATGGACAGTTGGTACAGTCTTGTTCACAAAGGAAAAAGCAGCCTCCTTTTCTTTTTTTTTTTAATATTTTACTTTTTATTATTATTTTAATGTTTATTTTTCGGAGAGTAAGAGAGAGCGTGAGTGAGGAGGGGCAGAGAGAGGCGAGGGACAGAGGATCTGAAGCAGAGTCTGCACTTACAGCAGAAAGCTTGATGCAGGACTTGAACTCATGTACCGGGAGATCATGACCTGAGCCAAAGTCAGCTGCTTAACCGGCCGAGCTCCCCGGGTGCCCCAGTGTCCCTCCTTTTCATCGTCAGAAGGTGCTACTGTGGTGGGGGAAGCAGTATCCCAACACGTGCACTAGAATGCAATGTGCCACGCCGTAGGACATCGTTTCTTAAAGATAAAGGCAATCTTCTCTTGGCTAGGAAAGGTTTTACTTCTCCCCACGAAAAATAGCTCTGTGGCTACAGTTATTCATGCTAAGCATCTGAGCAACATGACAGGGCCCCACACGCCTGACTGTTCATTTTCTAACAGCTGCAGACAGAGTCTAATGAACACTTAATGATCCAAGAGGCTTCCCGCCTGCCAGGCATCCTCCGTCACAGGGCGTGCATAGTTTTGAGTATAATCAGAAAGCGCAGCTTCCCCCTTCCGCGGGGTGGGAGGGTGGGGGATGACTATTTCCATTTCTTTTACAACGTCAGAGCTACACTTTATATTTCTAGATTTTCTTCACTGGGATCTTAAATGCTATGACACTCATGATTTTTCTATTTGGAACTTTCTGGAAGCAAATCATAATTTAAAATCAAGATCTACTAACAAAGGTTAGGATGGATGCCAAGGCATTCATCCAACTAATTCATTTTCCAAATTTATTGGCTAGGAAGGAAACAGGAATATTCCTGGCTGATTCCCAGGTGTCTGCTCCCACTGCCTACCCCCCACCTCACTTTATCCTCATGAGGGATCAATGTCCCCCATGGGATTTGGAGGCCCATCAGAATTCTCCTGCCTTCCACGGAACATTTCTACAAATTCATCCCAGAGCTAGCCCTTCTCATAAAACTACACTGTATTAGGACATAGCTATGAGAGAGGAAGTTGTCATGGTGATATTTATTAAATGACAAGGCAGATTAAGCAGACAATACAAAGAAAAAGGAAAAGGCATCTCAGATACAAGCAAACAGGAGCTACTTATTACACGGTTGAATAACTTACATTTAATAAGCCATTACTATATGCTGGTCCTTCTGCACACGCAAGGGAACCAGAGACACCCCTTGAGAGATAAAATGTGGCCCTCACCTGCAAGAACACTGACCACAGTGTTGAATCAAGTAGGCAAAGGGACACAACATAAAGCCAAATATGGTCTGGCAAGAGTGATGTGTGGTCCAAGGGCAACGGGAGCACCAGCCACTGCAGACGCATTCTCAGCTGAGGACAGTCAGCACGGCCTTTACAGAGGCCACAGCACTGAAGCCAAGCCTCCAACCACGTGAAGGAGTTTGACAAGGCCAAGAAGAGGTGGTCCATACAGAGCAAAGGGAACGGAGACACCAAGTCAGTGTGGCCACGGTGTGGGAGGAGTAGGGAGGAAGGAAAGCAAAGAACGGCATGTTTGGGACACAAATGTGTGCAAGGTTTTGAACATTGTGCCTGGTGTTCAGGCTTTCTTCTGCAGGCAGCAGATGCCTCGAGGCTTCTGAGCAGGGAGGACACGAGGGATCTGTGTTTTAGAAAGCATACTTGGCCCAGAGAGGGACGCCAGGCTTTTCTATTTCCAAGGAGGCACACATTCTTAAATACGGAGGGGAAATACAAAAAGGATTACTTCGGAAAAAAACACTACTAAAATTTATGGATAACTGGGTTGGATGTGCCAGGGAAAGGGACATTTGAGACCTAAGGAGTTCAGAATTAGCCCCAGACCTCCGCTCGTGGTGTCTGGTCATGCCGCCAAGCTGAACAAGAGCAGAGGGGGAAAGGCAGCAGTCCTGTAAGGTCTGTGCACCATCTCCTTCCCATTAGGAAGGAAACACTGCAGGAAAAGGGAACACTGCATATTAAATCTAGTTCAGGTTCCAGTGACCCAGGGCTGGACTAAGGTAACATACTTTGTGGTGCTCAAGAAAACCTGATTTTCAAAGCAGGGGACCAAGGTACACAGAGGACAGTGTAAACCAGGTGAAAATGGGATATTGGTTATCAGTTTTCAAGTATGTGTTAAGTCATTTTCAAAGGGTGCTTGATATGAAAGAATGTACATGCAATAAATTAGTTGGCTACTCTCTAAAACATCCGTTAGGTATCATTGTACTGTTTGGCCCAAAATTATCATGGTCTATATATAGTACTACATTCAGTATAATTAAAAGGAAGGATATTATATTTCTTCTTAATCTGTAAATTATTTCTCTCATATTAATTGTGATATTTATCTCTATTACCCTGTCATCACAAAACTGAAATGCCAGATTAAAAAAACAAAAACAGGGACGCCTGCGTGGCTCAGTCAGTTAAGCGTCCGGCTTCAGCTCAGGTCATGATCTCACGGTTCATGGGTTCAAGCCCCGCATCGGGCTCTGTGCTGACAGCTAGCTCAGAGCCTGGAGCCTGCCTCAGATTCTGTATCTCCCTCTCTCTCTGACCCTCCCCTGCTCGCACTGTCTCTCTCTATCTCTCAAAAATAAATAAAAAACATAAAAAAATTAAAAAACAAAAACAAAAACTTCTCAGGTTATAAGGAAAGGATACACATAAATGAGTACAAATAAAGCTGGATGTGTCGGAGTCAGATGTTGGGTTGTATCGATGTCCATATCCTGGTTATACTCAACCAGTCTGGCAAAAAAGTAACCACTTTTGAGAAACGACATTTGTACAAGGGATCTCTGTATTATTTAATTGAATCTATACTTATCTCAATTTTTAACACAGGGATCTTTTTAAGGAAGGAAAAAAAAAACCAAGGGGCAGCTCCATCCTGTGATATGCTATGTATTTTGGCCACACAATAGGCTAACAACAAAAAAGAAGTTTTAGAGCTAAGTGTTTAGTGCTTATATGTAAAAGCACAAACATGTATCAGATTCTAAATCTCAAGTGATCACAAAGTAAAAGGGAAAAAGTAAGAGGAAAACGGTGGATAACAGTCCTCTGTCCAGAGCTTGATATACAGTAGGCAAGCCGGTAGCACTACTGCTCTCCATTTCTCCCATCTTCCCTGAGAGCCAAGGCTCAGAGGGAACACGATCTGCTCCAGCCTACACACCAGAGCGGAGCTGAGCAGAATCAAGTGTTCCCAGCTCAGCATAAAAATGCCAAAAGAAAAAGTCTTATTTCCTACTTTCAGAGGAGAGAGGCAAGAGGGGGAGGAAAGAGAAAGGAAAGAGGAAGGTTACATGTACCCAAACTGGTATCATTCATGCTATAGCATCTCTGCACGACTGAGATGAACAGGCCAAGGTTCAGGACCTACTGAGCAGCTTCATGTTATGAGCCACGGAGGAGGAGACACAGTTAAAACCCTGCCCAACGCCTGAAGGTGCAAATTCCCACCAACAACAGAAAAATGACCAATGCTACTTATGAACACGACACAAGCCAAGGCAAGACCCCCCCACGGCCCTGACAGACAAGTCTCTATAACGGCAAGGGATTACGGAATCCAGTTTTCACTTCCATTATTCTCACCTGACTGTCAAAGAGTCACATGGAACACCATGTACAGGAAAGGTCAGAGGTTTTTTTTTTTTTTCATTTATTAGGCAAATTCTATTGAACAAAAAGTATGTGCTGAGGGGGGGCAAGATGCAGAAACTCCAGCAGGGAGAGATCTGAGTTACTAGACCCCCCAAAGCAAAACACAGTCCCTGCCTCCAGAAGCTCATAATTGAGTGGGGGAGGGGGGGACCACACGTGAACAGGTAACTTCGATATAATGTGAAACTAGATAAAATGCTTCCTCGTTTTCAAATATGACAAGTTGTCCCAGGCGTATTGTGGACATTTCCTGCCTAGACCTGCAATTAGCCATTTCTCTAAGGTATCCCACTTCCTTTTACTGGAAAACTGCCCTTTAGAATTGGCTCTGCGCTCTCGACACAACTTGAAAGGGCGCCTGCTGGCCAAGCAGCAGTCATCAAGAAGATGGTCAACTGAAAAACAATTTTTAAATCCATTAGCTATCTCAATACTAAAAAGACCCTCATTGGTCATCTTTGGAGGCTGGTAGGTACCAACCCATGTTCCAAAAACTGACAAACTGAAGGAAAGAATAAAGCAGTCAACTGCTTTTCCTAGCAGAATGTAGTTCTGAGTAAGCAACTAGTTGATGAGTCAGTTTTTTGTTATAGAAGAATCTGTTATAAATAATAGAATTAAAAAGAATGACAGAATTAGAAAACTGTCCTGTTGCTATCTAATAATCTACGCAGCAATCATCAATTTCTACTAAAACCTTTAAGTGAAACATTATATAACAGAAGGATCACTGAGGACACCTGAACCCACTGGTCAATGTGAGCGTCACC
>NC_043702.1:100171190-100175976 GCF_006229205.1 Suricata suricatta
GGTGTTATTGGAAAAGTTCCTTGTTAAAGTTGCATGAAAAGAAAAGATTCCATTGAGCCAACAGACAGCAGTGATTCCGTTAGTGAGAGCGGAGTCGTCCTACACGAACACCCTGCTCGTCTCCCGCACACGAGCCACAAAGGTTTGCAAAGGTAAGCACAGGTTAATGGGTTTTTCTTTGTATTTTGTACTTTCTTTATTACTTTGTATTATTAACAGTATTATAATCATTTTTATATAAATATTTTTGGGTTGTGGAACGAATCATCTGAGTTTTTCCATGATTTCTTATGGAGAAATTTGCTTTGATAAATAAATGCTTTGGATTACCCAAGCATATTTCTGGAAAGAATTATGCTTGCAAACCAAGGTTTTATTGTACCTGCATCCTGACCTCAAACTTTCTAATTAAGTTCCTCTTTCAGGCTTATCTCTGAACTCAGGCAAAAGTCCCTAAGGGCAAAGCATCCTCTGATCAGAACCAAAACTACGGCCTCCAACAACAGGGACTGGCCTGCCACCCCATGGGACTGACCCAAGGCAGGGAGACCGGGTCTGTATTGGGTACCCGCATGGAGTCACAGAACTTTGTCCCACATTTTCCTTCAATAAACCGGGAAGTATTCTCAGCACTTTGCAGACAGTCTTTGGGACACTAGTCCGTGGCCTTCCCGGCGGTGGCCTCTCTGAAATACATTCCTTTCTTGTATCACCACTGCTCCTCTGTGTCTTTAGATGTTATCTGCGACAAGTGGCCAAATCTGGCCCATGTGGAACCCCCAGAGCCAGGTGCTCTTGCGGCCAAGGCTACGCTACTCATTTTTCACAGAGTGAAACAAAGGAACGAAGAACCCATAGGCTGTAGAATGTGATATGGGCAAAGGAAAAGGGCCAGGAAGGTGGTCACCAAGGTGCGGGCATCTCTGGGCGGTAGTTTATCAGGGCAGTGATTTCTGTCCTTTGAGAACTTCTTAGAAAGGCATTCGCTCATAGAATTTTAATTTCTCGACGGGTGGGGGGGGGGGGGGAGGAAGTAATGAATGTTAAAATGCAGTTGAAAAGGGGCGCCTGGGTGGCTCAGTTGGTTAAGACTGAGAATGTTGAATTTTGACAGGCATTTGACATGAGAGTGAAAAACCCCTGTGAGTCAGTGATCATCACATCCAAAATGTTACTGTGCAGAGACAGTCTAAGGACATGGATAACGGTGTACTTACAAAAGAGGCTGACAGCTCAGAGCCTGGAGCCTGCTTCGGATTCTGTGTCTCCCTCTCTCTCTGCCCCTCCCCAACTCGGGCTCTTTCTTTCTCAAAAATAAACAAACATTTAAAAAAAAATTTTTTTTGAAAGTATGGTTCTTCTGGTAATCAAATGGCATAAGATATTGAAAGCAATGATCAAAGGATCTAACGTGTAACCAACCAGACATTCAAAATATGTTAGCTTTTCCTTTTCATTTTCATTTAAAAATCCTAAGAAAGCAACTGCTTCTTAAAACAAAAAAATTAAAAAAGAATAAAAAAAGGAAACCCTCACTTTTGTGAGCCTTTATAAAACCCCTTCCCTCCTCTTCCTTCATGTAATTATTTGCTGACACCTAACACGTTTGTTTCTTTTCAAAGTTTATAATAGTTCAGTCTACAGGAATACATCCCCATAATGTTACTTTTGAAACAGACCTTTTGTAAGTACACCGTTATCCATGTCCTTAGACATGTAACATTTTGGATGTGATGATCACTGACTCACAGGGGTTTTTCACTCTCATGTCAAATGCCTGTCAAAATTCAACATTCTCTGAGAACTAGCCGTCTCTGTAATTTACTATTAAAGAGTACTGAAGGTGCTGGCGGGGCATAAGCGGGACATCTTCACATCCGGAATCCATTACCCTCTCCCTCCTTTTGTAAAAATTAAGATACTGTACACACACCATGGAAATCATCCTTTTAAAGTTTCCAATTTGCTAATTTCCAATATATGCAAGACTTTGACTCTATATCACCACTACCTAATTCCAGAACACCTTCGTCACCCAACAAAGAATCCAGTTACCCATTAGCAGTCATTCCCCACCCCCATCCTCTCTCCTTAGTCCCTGACGGCCACTAATACAACTCTTACGAAGGTTGTTTTGTTAGTGAACAGAAGATGCAATACATTCCTTCAAACACCAAAAGATCTCCATTCTACGAGGTTTGCAAGATATTAAGAACATGAATCAACTCCTCACACACCATCATTAAGTATCAGGGAAGATAAATAAGCATCTTCCTCTTGAATTAGTCCTCTTATTATAAAACGAATCAAATCAGCCAGATTTGGCTTACTCCGACTGCACTGCTAATCAACTCGGAACATTTGGTCATGACATATTTCAGAATCTCCTATCTCAGAATTGAGGCAAAAAAAAAAATTAGCAATTACCACAGAAAGATTAACTAAATGTATATTAAAAAAAAAGCAGTAAGTCATTAAGATAAGCTAAATTTATACCAATGTTTGCTCATTTAGCTGGCAAAACTTATCAAAATAGTTTGTGTATTAAATGCAGCAACAGATTTTCCACAGAGTTTCACATCCTTTTAGAGCAGCTATAAGCACATGTATGTGGAAAAGTGAGGCTGAAGCAGTTGTACATGCTCAGTGGTTTCTCGATCCTAAGTGCAGTATTGCTTGGGGATCACGCATTGTAAATGTGAAAACTTACTTTTGCTGCTGCCTTAATTCTAAGAGAAAAATGAAGGAATCATTGTACATTACAAAGGCACTGCTTTTTGCAACAAATCCAAGTTCTGTTTATTTCTTCATGTAACAGACAGTATAGATAATCTCATCCATGTAATATCCTGACCAGTACCTTCTCAAAAGCAGTTCTGGAAGAAAAGTCTTAAATTACCATTTATAAACATAACATGTGCCTCCTGTGGAAAATTTAGAAAATACAAGAACACAGAAAGAAAATCTATCCTCTGTAATGTCATCATATAGATTAATAACCATTAAAATTTTCATTGTCTCTTTCCAGATCGCTTTTTCTACAACATTTGTATAGAATAATAAACTGTGCACCTCCCTTTCTTCAGTTTACATTATTCCATCAGCATCTCCCCACGTCACTGAAAACACTTTATAACCACACTTGCTGCAAAGCACACCACCTTCTGGATAAAGGTGTGAAAACATTTACACACGTGTGTCTTATATTCTCCTCATGCTGGACATTTGAGATTTTCCCAGTTTGAAAGCCACTATTTCTAATTTCCAGTGATTTTTTTTTAATCAACGGGCACACTTTCCTTTCATGGACACACATCACATGCAGAGAGGCCTTGGTTACTGGCACCAAAGGACTTGGTTATTTTCAAGCAATTGTGATGCAGAGTCATTGCCAGAGTCACATTCCTGTCTGAGAAAAAAATATCACCCATATCATTAGGACTTTGCAGTGAACAAACAATGGGGCAGAAACTCTTTAAACCATTTAGAAATGAAAGGCCATGCCCTCAATCAGTCAAAAAGCATTCTCTCCCGCCCTAAACTCAGGAGGAGATGCTTCCCCTGACCTCCAATACCAAGAATGTGAGGAGGTAGATTCATTTGGTGTGCCTCTGTGTCACTCTGGCAATGGCTGTCTTATACAGCTGACCTTGAATCTGCACTTGAGACTCCCTTCTCGAGCAGACCAGCATCTCATAAAGATGACCTGAGAGCAAAGGCTGCACTTCAGAAAGAAGGCTGCTGCAACCCCAGGCCAGCCAGGACATAAAATAGAACCGAAGCCTTACAGGGCCCATTTGCAATTACTTACCGGGCCAACAGATACGAGTAGCAACTTGCAATTCTTTGTCTCAGTCCAAGAACATGTTACTTCTTAAAGCAAGCTCTGCTGAAAACTTTCAGAGTCCAAATCAAATACTACACCAAAACCAGCCAAAAAGGAATATGAATTTGATCCTGACTGTCCCTCATTTAAAAAAGATCGCTTATTGACTTGACTTTATCTGCTGCTCAACCATATCCAGCTAGACTTCCTTCTGATCTCTGGTACTATTAACTAGTGCCGAAAATCATTTCTCTCCCTCCCCAAAAGCCCTTATTGTTCTTAGTGAGAAATCAATGTTTTCTTTCTTGATTCTAAGGTTATCGATACTGTTGAGGCTGTTAGAATAGAAGGCAAGTCCACCTATAATCTTTATTTTGGGTTCTTTTTATTCACCTGTGGACACCAAGCCAGTTCCCATCCACTATGGTAAGAGATGTTGTTCCAAGCACCTGCTGAAATTTTTTTATTCCTTCCACTGAAAATTTAAACTTGCTGCCCACGACTATTAGCCCAGCAGGAGAGCCACGAATTGTCTTATTTTTCCTACCATACTCCCAAAACAACAGGATAACATGCAAAGTTAAACCTATCAGCCATACGCTGAATGAGCCTATGAGCCTTGATGTTCTACAGACTTCCATTCAACTTCCAGTCAAAAGCTGACCATGTGCCTAGAGGGGATATTACTTCACCTTGAGGTGTCTCAGGGCTAACTAACCTTTGGGAAGTGTGATGAGATTTAAGAATAATGCACAGAAAACCTATTACTCCTAACTCGGTGGGAGTATGAATGTCTGGTGACAGTCTTTTTCACAATCTCCACCAGCATTTATTCCTTTTGGCAAAATATGCAAAGCAAACACTACTCTGCTTCCCTTTTGACTTCACTCCAGCAAAATCGCCTTCTTTTTTTCTCGAGTTCCCACCAGGCTAGTGTCATCCCACTCAACCCTTTCCTAG
>NC_043702.1:100176076-100179172 GCF_006229205.1 Suricata suricatta
ACGGCCCCCTGACACACAGCTAGTCTACAGCCTCCCACGGCCCCCTGACACACAGCTAGTCTACAGCCTCCCAAGGCCCACTGACACACAGCTAGTCTACAGCCTCCCATGGCCCCCTGACACACAGCTAGTCTACAGCCTCCCACGGCCCCCTGACACACAGCTAGCCTACAGCCTCCCACGGCTCACTGACACACAGCTAGTCTACAGCCTCCCAGGGCCCCCTGACACACAGCTAGCCTACAGCCTCCCACGGCCCCCTGACACACAGCTAGCCTACAGCCTCCCACGGCCCCCTGACACACAGCTGGTCAAACTGTGTGCAGGCAACTTAAAACTTCCCCCTCACCACAGCCTGGTGCAGAACCAATCATCTGAAGGCACACTCTAACCCTTGGTTTTTCTCCTGGAAGGAGGTAGAGAAATGCCCTCACGGTGAATGTGATTCCCCCCACCCTTAAGATGACTGCTTATTTGTTTCCACAATAGGTTTTAAAAACAAAAAAAGAAAGAAAAGGTAGGGAAGGTAGGGCACATACCCTACAATCCATTTTAGTATTTTTGATGCACAGAGAGACCTGGGCAGTAAACTTTCCTGATGCCTCCTCCCCCTCTTCCTCCCCACACTGCAGCTAGTGCTCCCTCTAAGGTCTTCTGGAATGAAGCTGCTCTGCAACCCGACGGACTCCTCTGTGGCCTCTCTTTCTGCCACTGTCTGTTGTTCTGGACAAGTTAAATCCATAACAGGTACCCAAAGGCAGGAGGAGCAGTGCTCAATCAACCACAAAGAAATGAAGAAAGAAGACCCCACCGGATGCTATAAATCATCATAAAAGCTATCACGTCTGCAGCACTGTGTCAAGCATGGTCTGTGTATAAAGCCTTCACCCTACTGATCGCCCTCTGAGATCAATACTGTCCCCATTCTGCAAGTGAAAACTGAGACCCAGAGAGGTTAAGTAACTTACCCAGCACCACACAGCTAGTGAGAGGAGCCCTAACCCGAGCAGCCTGGTCCCAGATTCCAGGCTCTTAACTCTCCCATGATGAACTGTCTATTGTGTGAGGGAGCCAGAGCCACCCCTCTGAAGACAAGGGGGGAGAGGATCACTAGGAACTGAATGGGAGCCCCAACATGCCCGAGCGCTTCCTAAACATCTCTGCAGCTTGGTGACATCTGCCTGCAGGTTAACAAAGAAAGCAGTGGCTGGAACAGCCAGGTCCAGAAAGCCAGTGGCAAAGCACGATTCTAGAGGAGACGGCACGTCAGCGCTCCTTCGTCAGGGCTCCCATTCCAGAAGGGCCTCCCCTGCCCTGACACAGTGCACCTAGTTTTGGAGACTGCAAAAGAAAAGGATCAATTTTCCCTATAGAAAGGGACCACAAAAACAAAGAGAGGGGTGGGTCAGGATCTCATTCTATAAAAATAAATCCTCCCACTGAGGTTCCTCCTCAGAGCACAGAAAAACATGGGGCGTTCATGAGGGCTTCCTGTTCTGCCTCCTTCAACCCAATCGCTCTGCTTCCTCCTTCATCAAGGGGAACAATCTTAGGGCACCTGGCTCAGGGGGTTAAAGCATCAGACTTCGGCTCAGGTCATGATCTCGCAGTGGGTGAGTTTGAGCCCCACGTCGGGCTCTGTGTTGACAGCTCAGAGCCCAGAGCCTGCTTCTGATTCTGTGTCTCCCTCTCTTTGTGTCCCTCCCTGGTTCGGGCTCGTCCTCTCTCTCTTTCTCAAAAATAAAAAATAAATAAATAAATAAAACACTTAAAAAAAAGTCTTGGGCAGAAAATAAACAGCCATGTACCTAATACAAAAAACACTTGCACAGAGAACGAATCCTTTGGAGGGCCCTACAGTATTCTTAAGAAAGAAAAATAATAATTTTAATGCCAGTTGTATTATATATAAAAAAATTCCAAAAACGAAAAACATTAGTAAGTACACATTCACTTATAATACTTCCCCTCCCCCTTAAAAGTATTCCATTAATGGTTTGGCACATGGCATACCAGATTTTTCCTTGGAACTCTAGCACCAAAATGCCAGTGCTTTTATTAATACCATCCTTTCTGTATTTTAAAAATGTGAAGTCTGAATTATTTATGTCTTATACTACAGAGAGAGAGCATAAACGTTAAAACAGCATACAATTCTCAATGTAACATAAGTATGTAAATGAGGCACATGCACAAGGCTTTTGGGAGCTAGAGCAGGTCTACTACACATTAGGGAGAAAGCCTGTCCTTGTCAGCTGTCAGCGTGCGTGCATGTTTCCACTGTGCCCACAACCACCTGCGCTTCGGGGCCTGCGAGTCTGCGTCTTCCTCGTTCACGCTCCACGAAGAGCGAGCTGCACAGGAAGCAACAGGGTCACACATGCAGCGGGCCAAGACGGCCCCTCGGGCGGGGCTGGAAGGGGGCTGCACAGTCAGTCCCCAAGCCATTCTTGGTGTGAGCACTGGCTCCTGCCACCTGCTCTGAACACGCTTCTCCCACCCCGGCATCACTGGGCAAGCAGGCTGATTCCGGCTGAGATACGTTACCCAAGAGGAGGAAAGTTCGGGGCCTGAGAGAACACACCTGCACCTGAGGGGAAAAGAGGGGGGCAGGGGATCCAGTCCCTGAGAACAGGGAGGTGGCCCAGTTCCAGGGGAGGGCTGGAAATTAGGCCTGGGGCCTTCTCCAGCCCCTCCTCTTCATATCCCAGCATCTCCCTTTCCCTCCTAAGTTTAAAATGACTCGGGGCGCCTGGGTGGCTCAATCGGCTGAGCGACCAGCTTCAGCACAGGTCATGATCTCATGGCTCGTGGGTTCGAGCACCATGTCAGGCTCTGTGCTGGCAGATAGCTCAGAGCCTGGAGTCTGTCTTCAGATTCTCTGTATCTCCCTCTCTCTCTGACACTCCCCTGCTCACACCCTCTCTGACACTCCCCTGCTCACTCTATCTCAAAAATAAAGAAAACATTTTTTAAAAATTATAAAAATTTTATTTAAAAAATTAAAAATAATTAAATGACTTAGGGGCACGTGGGTGGCCCAGTTGGTTAATCGTCTGAGTTGGGCTCAGGTCATGATCTCACAGTTCGTGAGTT